>NC_058410.1:93118208-93368193 GCF_002201575.2 Neomonachus schauinslandi | reverse complement strand
AAGAGTCTCTTATGGTTTGTCTCCCTCTCTGGTTTCATCTTGTTAAACAGCATATGTTCAAAAGTTTAACAACGGGTTTATGAAGACTTAAATCATCACAGGGAACATGAACTAATGCTCTGTGTGTATGATGCAGTGTGAACCACTGAGGAGGATAGAGCTCTCCAATGGCCTTTAGATGCCTTGTTTATTAAGTTGTTGGCTATGTTATTTATGTTTTCTATCCATTCCTTTGTTTATAGCAGTTGTTCTCTTTGGTGTCAGCATGCCTGTCTATAAGCAATTTTCTTTTTAACTTGATGTCTTAATCTGATTTTTTTCTTGGAAACTAGATGATCCAAATTGTTACAGTTATGCATAAATTTAGACTAAATAATTTCTCATGAAGACCTAAGAGACTCACCTATGGGTAAAGAGAAGAAGCTTTATTGTATGAAATTCAAATGTCAAACATATAGCCTATTTTTGTTTCTCATTGATGGAACTAGGTAAGATTTCTTGATTTTTTTTTTTTTTTTTTTTGTAAAAGGGAGATTTTTCAGTGTAAGCTTCTCAAGTGTAGCAGCTGTATTTGGTTCTTTACTTATTCTCTGTAACTGTATTTATCATGTGGAATATTCAGTGGTTATCTAATGAATGTATTTTAGTTGCTTTGTGGTGGGTTCATTCAAGTTGTATCATAGGGCAGTTTCCATGGTGATTTTAACCAAGTTTTTCATTGATTAATTGATTCTAAAATTATGGTCATTATTGAGGAGAGGCCTTGAAATTTATGATGCTTTAAAAAATCTCAATTTATCAATAGGCTTTGCTGTGTTACAGATAATCCTAAAACTTAGAGGTTTAAAAATACATCATTAGCTCATTCACTAATGATTCTATGGGTTGATAATTTGGGCTAGGCTCAGGTGGGCAGTTTTTTTGAGTTCACTCCTGTGGGTACAGTCAACTGGCAAGTAGGCTGGGATATGGTTGGTTCTAGATGGCTTTAGTCTCAAGTGAGGCACTTGGGTTGGGTGCCTCAGGTTGGTTCTAGATGGCTTTAGTCTCAAGTGAGGCACTTGGGTTGGGTGCCTCAAGTTACTGATTCACTTATCTACCCTCTAGTAGGCTAGTCCAGATTTCTTTTCAGGGTTCCAAAGGCAACAGGAAAGAGTATGGTGCATGCATGCAGGGTTCCAAAAGCAACAGGAAAGAGCATGCTGCAGTGTGCAGGCTTTCTTCATGTCTCTGTCTCATGTTTGCTAAGGGTTTTTGGCCAAAGAAACCACATGGCTAAGCCCAGATTCAGGAGATAGAGAAATAGATTCTACGTCTACATGGAAGGAACTGCAACTTACTATGATAATATTTTTTTCAGTCTACCATGATGTCAGTATCAACACGTGGACTTATTTTGTTCATGTGGTATAACCCCTATGTGAAAACTGTATTTTCAAAATATAACATCATATGTTTTAAAATAGATTGAAGCCATACATACAGGATCTGAAATGGCATGAGGCTTGGATTATCTTCTTTGTTTGAATTTATAGTTTAAAATGTTTTTCAACAGGTTTTTTTTTTTTTTTTTTAAATCAATTGCTTGCCTTTCTGTCAGACTTTTCAGGGTCAAAAATCACTAAAATACCAAAATCACTGTGTATTAATCACATAAGGTAATTGGATGACAAAAGTTTTAACATCAAAATCACTCCCCAAAGTAGCATTGTCCTTTTAAATTTTAATTTCTATACAATATCGAAAAAAGGAAGAAGAGAGTAAAAAAGCACTATAGAGTAAAATTGTAGTCATAAATCTATTGAAGTTACCTAAGTTATTTGGAAGCTAATTATGACTGTGTGCAAAGCAAATGATGTGAGAACTGAATTAATGAAGACTAGCTACCTCCCACAAGCTAATGAGGCATACTTTATACCAATAGTGCCACAAATTGAAAAATTAAACCTCTTGGTGGAGAGAAAAAAGGAGCAGCCCAAGTTAAGAATAACATGCAAGGCCAAAGAAGTTCCCAAAGGCCCTTTCTGCCATTAACAGTCTTCGCTTGCTTTTGTATGATATAGAATATAGAATGTAACATCCTTGAAATTCCCTTGTATTTTGTCCCCCCCCCATAAGAAATCATAGACACTGTAGTTTGCCTTAGCCCACAGAGTCAGTGTAGTGCTAGTGTTCAAATGCATCTCCATTTCTCAGGTGTTGGCACTTACCTTCATATATACATATATGAACTATATATATGAGCTTATTATATATAAATTCAAAAGGAGGGGCGCCTGGGTGGCTCAGTTGGTTAAGCGGATGCCTGAGGCTCAGGTCGTGATCCCAGGGTCCTGGGATCGAGCTCCATGTCGGGCTCCCTGCTCAACGGAGAGCCTGCTTCTCCCTCTCCCTCTGCCTATTGCTCGGCCTACTTGTGCTCTCTCTCTCTGTCAAATAAATAAAAACCTTAAAATATAAAAAAATTTTAAAAAAGGAATATACATTGGTATATTTCTACATATTTATGTATATTTACATTTACATATAATGCAACTTGCTCTGAAAACAATCTAAAAGATTGGCAAAGTAGATCTTCCACAGTTTTAAATATAAAGAGAAGGCCACATCAAGAATGATAGAAGGGTCAGAGATCCTGTTGGGAACCAAACCTCTAATGTGGTAACCCATAGGTGGCAGGGATATCATAGGCACAAAGATCCTCCCTGGGTAAGGGGATCAAGCTCCATATCAGGCACCCCTGACCTGGGGGGGATCTACACTGGAAAAACGAACCCCCATAATGTCTGGCTTTGAAAATCAGAAGGGTTAACTCTGGGAGAGCTGGAGCACTATGGGAAACTAGGACTCTATAAAAAGGTCAATATGCTATATCACTGGGTCTGAGATAGCAATGAAGCAGCAGTTTGAAAAGCACCTGGGTTGAACATGAAGGAGAATATTGACTAATTTTAGGGCATGTGCCAGAGGATCAGGGACCTGTAGGAACCTGTAGGAATGGAAGTGCTGGCAAATGCCATTTTTTCTTCCCCCTTCAGCCTAGCTGACACTAGTTCTGACACTCTTCATCTACTTGCTAACACCATCACCTTGCCCTAGCATTCCCCTGCATATCTGTCCACGCTGGCAGGTGCCTCTCTAAAGTGACTCCCACCCCCACACCTGGTAGGCAACCTTAGTTGGGACGGGCATCTCTTCAGAACAGCTACCATCCACCATACCTGGTGGGCAGCTCTGGCCAGGAATGATGCTCCTCCAAAGTGACTCCAGCCTTGAAGTGGAGAGGAACCTGTTCCACCCAACAGCACACCTGCAGCAGTTGTGGCTAGACCTCTCAGCTAGTTGTGCTGGGGGCTAACCCCATCCACTGGCATGTTGGTAGCAGCTAAAACCTGGTCTCCCAGCCAGTTGCACCAGGAGCAAACCCCACCTGCCAGCAAGCTGGCAGCAACTACAGCTGGGCCTCTCAGCCAGCTGTACTGGGGGCCAGTCCTGCTTACCAGGGTTCCTGTATTAGTCATCACCAGTCATTACTAACAGCTGGGCTGAGGGCCAGTGCCACCCACCAGCTTACCTCTGCATTTGCAGCCCAGTCACAACAGAAGGGTGCACGTAACCCATAAGGGGACACCCTTGGAGACCCTGGTTCTGGTGGCCTGGGGGCCAGGGGCTATTGTACTACTGAGCCCCACAGGATGCCTTCTCCATAAGACATTTACTTTCAAAAGCAGGAGATGTTGCTGATCTACCTAATATATAGAAAAATCATGGAGGATCAGACAAAATGAGGAGACAGAGGAATATGTTCCAAATGATAAAAACAAAACCTGAGAGAAAAAATTAAATGAAACCAAGATAAGAAATCTACCAATAAAGAGTTCAAAGTAACGGTCATAAAGATATTCATCAGACTTCAGAGAAGAGTTCTCTGTGAGAACTTCAACAAAGAGAAAATATAAAAAAGAATCAGATGAAAAATATAATAACTGAAATGAAAAATACACTATAGGGAATCAACAGCAAATTAGAGGATGTGGAAGGGATCAGCAGTCTGGAAGACAGTGATGTGGAAAGCAATCAAGCTGAACAGCAAAAAGAAAAAAAAATGAGAATAGGTTAAGGGAACTCTGTGACATCATCAAGCATAAAAACATTCACATCATAGGGATTCCAGAAGGAGAAGAGTAAGAGAAGGGGGCAGAAAACTTATTTGAAGAAATAGTAGCTGAAAATTTCCCTAACCTAGAAGGAAACAGACATCAAGATTCAGGAATCACAGAGAGCCCCTAACAAGATGAACCAAAAGAAGCCCACACCAAGATACATAATAATTAAAAAAGGCAAAAAGTAATGATAAGGAGAAAATTTTAAAAAGCAGCAAGAGAAAAGAAACCATTACATACAAGGGAAATCCCTTAAGGCTATCAGCTGATTTTTCAGCAGAAATTTTGTAGACCAGAAGGGAGTGACATGATATATTCAGAATGCTGAAAGAAAAAAACCTGCAACCAAAAATACTCTACCCAGTAAGGTTATCATTTAGAAAAGGAGAGACAAAGACTTTTCCAGACAAACAAAAGCTAAAGGAATTTATTACCATTAAAGTGGCCTTACAAGGAATGTTAAAGAGATTTCTTTAAGTGGAAAGAAAAGGCCATAACTGAAAGTAAAAATGTTATGAAAGGAAAAAATTTCACAGGTAAAAGCAAATATATAGTAAAGATAGTAGATTAATCACTTATAAAGCCAGTATGGAGGTTAAAACACAAAAGTAGTAAAATCAGTTATATCTACAGATATATCAAGGGATACACAAAATAAAATATGTAAAAATATGTATGTATATACATATAAGGTGGAGGGGGAAGTAAAAATTTAGTGCTTTTAGTATGTATGAGAATTTAAGTGACCATCAACTTAATATAGACTGCTATACAAACAAAATGTTACATATGAACCCAGTGGTACTCACAAATCAAAAACCTATTAGAGGTAAACAAAATATAAAGAGAAATTAATTCACACATAACACCGAAAGTCATCAGATCACAAGGGTGAGAGCAAGAGAAGAAGAAAGGAACAGAGAACTACACAACCAGGAAACAATTAACAAGATGGCAACTGTACATATCTATCAACATTTACTTTAAATGTAAATGGACTAAATGCTCCAATCCAAAGGTATAGGAGGAGTGAATGGATAAAAAAACAAGACCCATCTCTGTGCTGCCTACAAGAGACTCATTTCAGACTTAAAGACACGTGCAGACTTAAAGTGAAGGATGGAAAAAGATGTATCATCAAATGGAGGCAACCCCTCCAAAACCCAAAACACAAACCACTTGGGTGACAATACTTAGGCAAAGTAAACTTTGAAACAAAGACTGTAACAAGAGGAAAAAAAAGGCATTACATAATGATAAAGGGATCAATCCAGTAAGAGGATATAAGAATTTTATTTTTGAATATTGAAAATGAAATATAATTAGTGGGAATGTTCTTCCATATAAATGTGCCATACAATAGTTAAAGCCCTTTTTCTTTCTCTTTAATACCCATCACCAAACTAACCCATCTCCCCACTCCCCTCCCCTCTAGAACCCTCAGTTTGTTTCTCAGAGTCCATAGTCTCTCATGGTTTGTCTCCCCCTCCGATTTCCCCCCCTTCATTTTTCCCTTCCTACTATCTTCTTCTTCTTCTTCTTTTTTTTTTTAACATATAATGTATTATTTGTTTCAGAAGTACAGGTCTGTGATTCAACAGTCTTAGAAAATTCACAGCACTCACCATAGCACATACCCTCCCCAATGTCTATCACCCAGCCACCCCATCCCTCCCACCCCCCAACACTCCAGCAACCCTCAGTTTGTTTCCTGAGATTAAGAATTCCTCATATCAGTGAGATCATATGACATGCCTTTCTCAGCATAATACCCTCCAGTTCCATCCACGTCATTGCAAATGGCAAGAATTCATTCCTTTTGATGGCTGCATGATATTCCATTGTGTGTGTGTGTGTGTGTGTGTGTGTGTGTGTGTGTATACCACATCTTCTTCAGAGGATATAAGAATTTCAAATATCTGTGCACCCAACATAGGACTACCTAAATATATAAAACAAATATTAACAAACATAAAGGAAGAAATTGACAGTAATACAATAATGGTAGGGGAGTTTAATACCCCACTTACGTCAGTGGGTAGATCATCCTGACAGAAATCTATAAGGAAACAGTGGCTTTGAATGACACATTAGGCCAGATATACTTAGCTGATATATATAAATACAATGTTTTATTTTTTATAATAGTATTGTAATTAATTGTACAATTATTATAATTTTATAATATAATAAATATAAAATATCTTTATAATAATATATAAATAATATATAAACATAAATAAATATAAAATAGAAATATAAATATACATAAATATACATGAATATATAAATATATATATATATAACATCATGCAAAAACAGCAGAATACATATTTTTCTTTCAAGTGCACGTAGGACATTTCCAGGATAAAACAAATGTTAGGCCATAAAACCAGTCTCAATAAATTTAAGAAGATTAAAAATATATTAAGCATCTGTTCTGACCACAAAAGTAGGAAACTGGAAACTAAATACAAGGAAAAAACACAAACACATGGAGGCTAAACACCATGCTACTAAAAACCAATGGGTAAATTTGATTTTAATCAAAGAGGAAATCAAAAAATACCTTGAGACAAATGAAAATGAAACAGTTTAAAGTCTTCAGGATACAGGAAAAGCAGCTCTAAAATGAAGCTCATGGTGATACAGCTTAACTCAAGAAACAAGAAAAGTCTCAAATAAACAATCTAATTTTACACTAGAAAAACTAGAAAAAGAAGAACAAACAAAGCCCAAAGTTGGTAGAAGGAAGGAAATAATAAAGATCAGAGTGGAAATAAATGAAATAGAGACTAAAAAAGCAATAGGAAAGATCAATGAAATTAAAAGGTGATTCTTGGAAAAGATCAACAAAATAAATAAACCTATACTCATCAAGAAAAAGAGAGAGAGGACTCAAAACCAGAAATATAAGAAGTTATAATTGACACCACAGAAATACAAATAATTTTAAGAGACTACTACAAAAAATTATACAGTGACGAGTTGGACAACCTAGAAGAAATGGATAAATTCCTAGAAACATGCAATCTTTTGAGATGGAATCAAAAAGAAATGGAAAATTCCAGCAGACTGATTACTAGTAATGAAATGGAATTGGTAGTCAAAAAACTCCAAGCAAACAAAAATCCAGGGCCACATGGCTTCACAGGTGAATTCTACCAAAAATTTAAAGAAGAGTTAATACACATCCTTTTCAACTATTCTGAAAAACAGAAGAGGAAAGAAAGCTTCCAAATCAATTCTATAAGACCAGCATTACCCTGATAGCAAAACCAGACATAGACACTACAAAAAAAGGAAATTGTAGATCAATATCCCTGATGAATATAGGTGCAAAAACCTCAACAAAATACTGAATTCAATAATACATCAAAAAGATCATTCACCACAATCAAGTGGTATTTATTTCAGGGAGCAAGGATGGTTCAATATTTGTAATTCAATCTGTGGGATACACTACATTGATAAAATGAAGGATAACAATTATATTATCTCAATGGATGAAGAAAAAAACATTTGACAAAATTCAGCCTCCATTTATAATAAAACCAGTTAACAAAGTGGATATAAAGTGAACATACCTTAACATAATAAAGGCCATAGATGACAAACACGCAGCAAACATACTCAGTGGTGAAAGGCTGAAAGTTTTTCTCTAAAATCAGGAACACGACAAGGCTGTCTATTCTCACCACTTTTATTCAACACAGTACTGGAAATTCTACCACAGCAATCAGGGAAAAGAAATACAAGGAAGAAGTAAAATTGTCACTGTTTACAGATGACATAATACTGTATGTAGAAAACTCTAAAGACTCCATCAAAAAACTATTAGAACTAATAAATGAATTCAGTAGAGTGATAGGATAAAAAAATCAATATACAGAAATTTGTTGCAATTTACAAACTATCAGAAAGTGAAATAAGGAAACAATCCCATTTACAGTTGCATCAAAAAGAATAAAATAACCTAGGAATAAATTTCACCGAGGAGGTGAAATACCTGTACTCTAAAAACTATGACATTGATGAAAGTAATTAAAGATGACACAAATAACAGAGTGATATACCATCTTTAGAGATTGGAAGAGTTAATATTGTTAAAGTGTCCATATCTACAGATTCCATGCAATGCCTATCAAAATACTAATAGTATTTATCACAGAACTAGTACACATAATCCTAAAATTGTATGGAACCACAAAAGACCCTGAATAGTCAAAGCAATCTTGAGAAAGAACAAAACCGGAGAGATATCATAATCCTAGATTTCAAACTACACTACAATATTACAGTAATCAAAGCAGTATGGTACTGGCACAAAAATAGGCACATAGATCAGTGGAACAGAATAGAGAACCCAGAAATGAATTCATGCTTATGTGGTGAATCTCCAGCAAACGAGGCAAGAATATACCATGGCAAAAGACAGTCCCTCAAATAAATTTTTTTTTTTTAAAGATTTTATTTATTTATTTGACAGAGAGTGACACAGAGAGAGAGGGAACACAAGCAGGGGGAGCGGGAGAGGGAGAAGCAGGCTTCCCGCCGAGCAGGGAGCCTGATGCGGGACTCGATCCCAGGACCCTGGGATCATGACCTGAGCCGAAGGCAGACGCTTAACGACTGAGCCACCCAGGCACCCCCCTCAAATAAATTTTGTTGGAAAATTGGATAGCTACATGCAAAAGAATGAAACTAGACTACTTTCATACATAATAAAAATAAACTGAAAATAGATTAAAGATCTAAATGTAAGATCTGAAAACATCCAACTCCTGAAAGAAAACATAGGCAGTAATCTCTTGGACATTGGCCTTATCAGTGTTTTTCTGGATCTCTCCCCCAGGCAAGGGAAACAAAAGCAAAAATAAACAATTGGGACTACATCAAAATAAAAAACTTTTGCACAGCAAAGGAAGCCATCAACAGAATGAATAGGCAACCTACTGAATGGGAGAAGATTTTTGCAACTACTATATCTCACAAAGGGTCAATATCCAAAATCTATAAAGAACTCCTACAACTCAACACCAAAAAAAAAAAAAAAAAAAATCTGTTTTAAAAAAGGGGTAGGGGGGGGGCGGGGGGGGGGGGTTTAATTAGTTAAGTGTCTAACTCTTGATTTTGACTTATGTCATGATCTCAGGGTCGTGAGATTGAGCCCCACATTGGGCTCCTTGCTGGGCCTGGAGTCTGCTTAAGAGTTGTGCGCTCTTTCCTCTCTCTCTACCTCTGCCCCTCCCCACCTTGTGTGTACACGCTCTCTCTCTCTCAATAAATAAATAAATAAAATTTAAAATTGGGCAAAGGACCCAAATAAACATTTTTTGCAAAGAAGATATACAAATGGCCAGAGATAAGGAAAAGATGTTCAACATCACTCATCATCAAGGAATTGCTTATCAAAACCACAAAAACATACCACCCCACACCAGTCAGAATGGCTAGTATCAAAAAAACCAGTAACAAGTGTTGGTGGGGATATGGAGAAAGGGAACCCTTGTGCACTGTTGTTGCAAATGTTAATTGGTGCATCCACTGTGGAAAACAGTATGGATGTTCCTCAAAAAATTGAAAATAGAAATACCATATGATTCAGTAATTTTACTTCTAGGTATTTACTCAAAGAAAATGAAAACACTAATTTGAAAAGTTAGGCACTCCTATGTTTATTGCAGAATTATTTACAATACAAGATATGGAAGCAACCTAAGTGTCCATCAATAGATGAATGGGTAAAGAAGATGTGGTATATATACACAATGGACTACTACTCAGCCACAAAAAAGAATGAGATCTTGCCATCTGTGATAACAGGGATGGACCTGGAGGGTATTACGCTAAGTGAAATAAATCAGATAGAGAAAGCCAAATACCACATGATCCCACTTAGATGGAATTTAAAAAATAAAACCAATGAATAAATAATAAAAAAAACAGAAACAGCCTCATAAATGCAGAGAAGAGACTGGTGGTTGCCAGAGGGGAGGGATGTGGGGGGATAGACATAATGGGTGAAGGGGATTAAAAGGTACAAACTTCCAGTTATAAAATAAGTCATGTGGATGAAAAGTACGGCATGGGGAATATAGTCAATAATATTGTAATAACTTTGTATGGTTACAGATGGTAACTACTTATCATGGTGAGCATTGTGTAATGTATATAATTGTTGAATCTCTATTGTACACATGAAACTAATATATGTCAACTATACTTCAATTAAAAATAAATTTAAAAAATATTCATTAAATGTACTCTAAAACCATTATAGTAATGTTAATGTTCCATTTTATGGGCTTACTATAATTTAAGTCACTCTTCTACTGTCTGTATTTCAAACGAGTAGATATAATCAATTAACAGCTAAATATTAAATATACTGGTAGTAGAAAATAAAATACAGGGTCTTATATTTTCTTTCTCCTATCTCCCCCCCACTTCCCTGTCTCTTTTTCTCTTATTCCTTTCCTTTCCTTTCTTCTGTCTCTCTTTCTTTTCTTTCATTCTTTCTCTTTCTTCTACAACAACAAATTCAGTTCTGATAGAAATACTCTAGGGGTGCCTGGGTGGTGCAGTCGGTTAAGCATCCAGCTCTTGGTTTCGGCTCAGGTCATGATCTCAGGGTCCTGGGATCAAGCCCTACCTCAGGCTCCACGCTCAGCATGGAATCTTCTAAGTACCTATCATTTCTTTTTTACCATTTAATCGTATACAGGCTGTTCTGTTACACCCTGATAATAATAAGAATTATTATTTTTTGAGTGTAGTTGACACACAGTGTTACATTAGTTTCAGGTATACAGCATAGTGATTCAACTTCTCTGTACATTGTGCCGTGTTCACCACAAGTGTAGCTACCATCTGTCACTATACAGCACTATTACAATATCATTGACAGTATTCCTTATGCTGTTCCTTTCAATCCCATGATTCACTCATTCTGTGACTGGAAGCCTGTATCTTCCACTCTCCTTCACCCATTTTCCCAACCCCTTATTCCCCTCCCCTCTGGCAGCCATCAGTTTGCACTCTATTTATAAGTCTGATTCTGGTTTTTGTTTGTTTGTTTATTTATTTGTTTTTTTAAGATTCCACACATAAGTGAAATCATATGGTATTTGTCTTTCTTAGTCTGATTTATTTCACTTTGCTTAATACCTTCTCAGTCTATCCATGTTATCACAAATGGCTAGACCTCATCCTTTTTATGGCTGCGTATTATTCCAGTGTGTGTGTGTGTGTGTGTGTGTGTATACCATATCTTTCTTATCCATCCATCTATAAATGGACACTTAGAACACTTAGGTTGCTTCCATATCTTGGCTATTATAAATAATGCTACAGTAAATATGGGGTGCATATATCTTTTTGAATTACTGTTTTTGTTTTCTTTGTGTAAATATCCAGTTGGATCATATGGTATTTTTATTTTTAACCCTTTGAGGAATCTTCATACTGTGTTCCACAGTGGCTGTACCAACTTATATTCCCACCAACAGTGTACAAGTGTTCCTTTTTCTCCACATTCTTGCCAACTTTTGTTATTTCTTTTCTTTCTGATCATTACGTTATTAGGAAAACTTGTGAAATAAAAAACTGACATAATTAAATTAATAGAGGCAAGTGTGTAGAGGTTGCATTTATAAACTACAGTTTCAGTTTCAGATTTCTAGTAGTACATTACAGTAACAAAGATATAGCTGTAACTGCACATATGCAACCTAAATACTGCTCAGTCAATCCAGTATTTGATTACATGCATCCTTCGCTATTATTAACATAGTGTTTCTTAAACATTCGTATCTCCTGTATCTCCTGTGGTTAAGAGAAACAAAGCACCAAACCACTCAAATGAATGATTTAGGTTTTTAGTGTTTGATGCCAATTCTGAATTTTGATCATCCTTGACATCTGGCAGAATGCAAGTTTTTTACCCTAATTAATGCTTCACCAGTATCTCTGGTGAGTTATCAAAATTCTTGCTCTGACTCAGGAGTAGATACAGTATACTTCTAAATCGTGTACATTCTACTAGTTACTAAGAATATAGTTTATCTTCAGGGAATGTTGGGAATCTTCTCTAAAAACTGAGCTACTCATGATTTCATTAAATATCAAGAAATGGAGAAGTGAACTGCTTCTTGAGGGCAATCTATAGCTATCTCTCATCTACCACCGTACCTGATATGGGTAGGTATGTCATAAGCAATGGGTGTATGTGTTATTCATTGTTATTCCCTCCTAGTATTTACCCACAAACAACTGGTTTGATGTAACTAATTTATCAAGAACTTTATATATGCCAGAAGCTATTCTTAGCAATTTATTTATATTAACAAAATATGAGGTAGGTAGTAAAATCATCCCCACCTGTAGATGAGAAAACCAAGGTACAAATAAGTTAAATTATTAAACCAGGGATACATAGCTAATAAGGGATGCCATCTGGTTCTAGTGCCCACATTTTTAACTACTATGCAGTATTCTATCCTTATTTGTAAAATAGTCTGATTCATTTGGAAGAGATAGATTTAATAAGTACAAAAGAGAAACAGTAGTATATTGGGCCTAATTCACCCATGGAGATAAAATACTTTCTGGAATAATTGAATATTAGTTTTAAAATGAGAAGATATCAACTTAGATCTTATCCACTTAATGGTTGTGTGAACTTGTTTAAGACACTTCAGATAAACATTTCAACTAATGCTGTAAGAATTGTATATAGTTAATTGCATGATAACCTATAGAGAAATACTAAGTTTTTATTACCATTTATAAAATAGAGCACTGCACTATAAATTAGAAGCCAAATCCAACTCTTATCTTGCACTAGTTAGTTATGATTGGATAAATCACTTAAAATTCTATCTTATTTCTCATTTATAAAATAAGAACAATTTAACCTTATCCTCTAAAATTATCACAGGAATGTTGGAAGGAAAAAATGAGAAAGTAAATGAAAGTGCTTCAAAAAGGCAGCCTACAAATCCTACAAATAGAGCTTAAAAATATTAAGTTCTATATGATATTTAGATCCTTCTTGGAGTCTCTTTTGTTTTCAATTAGGTGATGGTATGGAGAAAAGTTGGTGGTTATTGAAATAATAGAATTCCTGTTTTAGGTGGGTGGCTATATGATCTGTTTTATGTATTTTTTTCTTTATCATTAACTTTTCTGAAGTTTCATAATAGGGATCCAGCCATAATAATGTTTTAAAACATTTTAATATATATGACTTATGTATGTATACACATTACACATGTATGTATATGTATACACATATGCACACAGATATTTTCACTTTTAGAAAAGGCACTTTTGGAAGTTTGATTTGATTCAAACCCTCTATTTTGTGCTTGACGATAATATAACTTGTCATTTAACCACTATTCCCAAGGTGGGAGTAGAACCAAGTCTTCTCAAATAGAATCCAGGGCATTTCCCATAGTCCATGGTAGTATTTACCTCTTCTACCAATGTTCTGACATACTATTTTCTTTTCTTTGATTTTTATCCTTTCTTTTCACTTCTTTCCATTTAGTTCACTTCTTTTTTTAATCTTTAAATTTCCCCTCTCCCTTATTGTCATAATAACTTCCAGGTCAGAAATTTAAAAATGCAGTCAAAATAAATCCAAGATTGTTAAATCCAATCCAAGATGAAATTTCCATCTCATTCAAATTTTAGGTAAAAAGATACTTTACATTTTAATGTATTCACTTAAATATATAGCTACCACAAAGAACCAGGTTAGGCTTCTTATGTACTTGGGAACATCTATGACTGTGAGCCAAGTAGTGCTTTCCCCATAACAGACATTGAAAATGCTCTAGTTTAGATTTTTATTAAGAAGTGCATAGAATCCACATGCCAGCTTCCAAGTAGGTGGATCATTTATGGACATAGATTTCCCAGAAAATCATGGTCTTCCCAAAACCCATATGCTTTCCCCATGATGATGAGCAATGAACCATTTCCTTGAGTCTATATTTCTAACTATGGCTAGAGAGGTTACTTTGTTTAACCCTACATAGCTTTCAGCTTTCTTTGAACCCAAATGGATGATTAGATTTGCTATGCTCTAATGTCTATACTACTGATAGAGATAGTGAAAATAGTGTATTTCTTTCAGGTTTTAAAAAGCTTGTATAGGAGTTATATGAGGACAGAGTATACACCTTTAGATTATTTTCCTTATACTTTAAAAGTTTAAATTAGAGTTCTAGAGGGGAGGGGGTGGGGGATGGGTTAGCCCAGTGATGGGTATTAAAGAGGGCACGTACTGAATGGAGCACTGGGTGTTATACGCAAACAATGAATAATGGAACACTACATCAAAAACTAATGATGTAATGTATGGTGATTAACATAACATAATAAAAGAAGTTTAAATTAGTATAGTGGCTTATTAGATAAGTAATAATTAATTTAATCAGTAGTTTATTTCTATATTATAATTCACTTTAAAATATAACCATGATAGGCAGGGGTGGATAGAGAGTATGATTAAGGAATTGGATGGGTGAATATAGACTCATGTGCCAAATTACATGTTAGTACTACAGGCAGTCCTTGAAATTATAATAAGGAAGGTACAGGACCAATAAAATGAAATTAAAAATTTACCTAGTGAATAGTTTATTGAGCTCATGTCTCTGGTGAGCATTGTTAGAACAGCTAGGCCAGGCCTTTCTGAATTACTTATTATTGGCTCCATTATCAGTGACTGAATATTAAATAGGATGGACCACCTGGTAGGATAAATCTTCTGTTACTTTTACAATTAGGTTCATAAACAGGCCTGGCTTCTGTGATGGACACTGATTGAAAATCTTCTCTTGAGTAAGACTTCTTAAGAAGAAAACTACTTGTGGCTTAGGTACACTTTTGAAAGGGAAGTGACATTAGCAGTGCTTATCAGTTTGTTATGAAAATTTAATGGAACTTATGATATAAAATGAAATATTGGATGAACTTCTGACAGGTTGTCTTTAATGACAGTTCAGGATACAAATAGCTCATTTCAGAGACCATTTACCTAAGGCTTTTAAATTAAATTTTCTAAGTGCCTTGCATGTTCAACTGTACATTTAAAGCAAGTGGCATTCTACTTCAGGGAAATGAAACCACTTATAGTCATAAAATAATAGATTCAGATTGGCCTTTCAATAAAGGGGTGAATATGCCAAAAATTTGAAGGTTATTACTGTAAATAAAAATCTTTATTTAGACCTAAAGAGTGCAAATTGATTTTAAAGGTTGTCTTCCTTGCTGGCACATGCTAAAATACTCTGTAGGAAGGAGGATATCCTGAAACAATATAGAACTCTAGTCCTGCAGACAAGAAAACATGGTTCTATGCCTTTCATGAGGATGGTCAAGTACATTAAAGTGATGGGTTACTTCAGTTTTAGGGCTGTGTGAATGAGGTCCAGACATGAAGGCCAAGTGTCAGCAGTTCACCATTAGGCTTATTCTTTCAGAAACATTGTTCTTAACTCTAGAAAGGACTTTCTCTTCATAAAATGTTTGTACCTAAGTCAGTTGGTTAGTGTTTATTGCCCACAGAGTGTTTTGGCAAATAGGGCTGGATCCAAGGAAAATTGCTTATTAGTAACAGATGAAATTAGTATTCCTCACTCAGTTGTTTTCTGTATCTTTTTCCTCCCTTTTAATTCACCCTTCTTCCCCCATACCCATACACACTAGTACTCCAATTTTCTCTCTTCTCTCCTATAATGGGATTAACAGAAGACTAAAGCAGATCTACGAAGTTGGTGACTCTAAGTGACATCCATTTCTCCTCATCCGTCAGGAATACTGGCCTTTTAAAAGAGCAGGCAGTGCTTTCCTTGAAAGGGACAAACAACAACTAATAGTAGTATACCCATTTTCTGTATTAGGGAATTGAGCTTGACAGAGAATAAACCACTTAGTCAAGATCACACAGAAAGTTGCAGAACCAGAATTTGTACCCACATCCAATTAACTCCCAGGCTCTTGAGCACTGAGCTCTGTTATTTCCCAATCTCTGGCAGCTAGATTTCAGGAAATTCCTTGTGGAGGAAGGTGAGGAAGAGTTTCTTTTCTTTCTTTCTTTTTTCCTTCCTTCCTTCCTTTCTTTTTTTTTTTTTTTAAGATTTTGTTTTTTTATTTGACACAGAGAGAGAGCACAAATAGGCAGAGCAGCAGACAGGGAGAGGGAGAAGCAGGTTCCCCGCTGAGTAGGGAGCCTAACGTGGGTCTTGATCCCAGGATCCTGAAATCATGACTGAGCCAAAGGCAGATGCATAACCGAGTGAGCCACCCAACCGCTCCTGAGGAAGAGTTTCTAGTCTCCCACAAACTTATACTCTGTACCCACCAAATTTGCCTGCACCTGAGAGCCATTCTTCTAGCCCAGGCCTCCTTAAGGAGCTGCCCTGCATGCTAACTCATGGCTATTCATGCTGGCTTTACCTCAGCCATGGCCTTCCTTTAACTTTGCAGCAAGCCTTCATTGTTGTGAATTTGACTCCTCTACATTCCCTATTCTTCTCATTCTCTTAGGTTATTACTCTCCTGGGGTGACCCATGCCCCAGTTCTGCCCCTCTGGTTTAATTACCCTCCTCTCACCTGCCTTCTGAGATGTGAGAAATTCTGAAGGTGCAGCAAGGACAGAAACAGAGGGTGTAGAAGATGCTTTTGCATTAGTTTTTTGTTCTTATTGATGAAATTAAACACTTCAGTATCCAAGGAGAAAGTATGATATATAAGAATTTATAACTTCGGAATCTGTCTTTTTCTGTTTTTGTCTATGTCTAAGTCAGCATGCTAGAAACCCAGGAGAGCTGATGGTTTAGTTCCAGTCTGAGTCTGAAAGCCTGTGAATCAGGAGAGCCAATGTAAGTTCTAGTCCAAAGGCTGGCAGACTTGAGACCCAGGAAGAGCTAGAGTCTCAGAGTCCAGAGACTGGAAAAGACTTATGTCCCACTCGAGGTACCCAGGCAGTAGGATTTCCCTTCTACTGATGGGAGGGTAACCCTTTTAATTCTATGCAGGTCTTCAACCAGTTGAATGAAAACCACCTACATTAGGGAAGGCAATCTGCTTTACTCAGTCAACTAATTTAATTGTTAATCTTACCCAGTAACACCCTCACAGAAACACTCAAGATGTTTGAACAAATATCTGGGCACCCTGTGGCCCAGTCAAGTTGACCATCACATGTAATGTTTCTATATATGAGTAATGTTTCTTCATTTCTTTGTTCAGCCATTTCTCATAGCTATATGTAGAATGAACATTTGTTTTAGTTAATAGATTCAGTAATGCTTGTTGTCCTATTAATAGTGTCTTATTTTTCTTGCAAAAGTCTAGGTGATAGGAACACCCTACCTATACAGGAGTTTGCCAGGGTTTAAGCTATTTTTTACAATATGTAGCTTAAAATAATTTTCTCATTTTCCTCTCCAAGTGAATCTACCAGTATTTCTCTTGTCACATTTGCAGTTTTGTCTCCATTCTTTTCTGAGATTATTGCTCCTGTCTCCACTTCTGTTTATGATTGTGGACTTTCTTTCCTTCTCCTTTCTCATCCTGCATATACCTACCCATTCAATCAATGTCTGTGAACTTTAATCACCTGCCAGGGGATTGGTTTCCTCCATGTCTATTAATTAATGCCAGTTATAATTTGTCATATTCAATCAATGCTAGAAAAGTTTGAGAAGGTGAGATTAGCAGGCACATGACTCTTAACCAGATATTTTAAAAGTATAGTGCTAATTTTACAGCTTTACTTATTACAGAAAACCATCCACATTTGTCTTTTGTGGTAGTAGCTAAGCTGATTAGTGCATAGAACTAATGACCAATAACATTTTCTCCCTTCTTAAGGCTGTCCATTGTCCTGGCCTTATCTCTAGTCAAGGGCCTGCATCTGTAGTCCTCTCTCTCATCAGCCAGTGAGGGTGCTGTTGTTGGTCACAGGGTTTTGGGTGAAAAAAGAGAGGATCAACTTCTTTTCTGCTACTAACTAAACAACTTGTGGCCATGCACTGGGGGAGGTGGATAGGGCTCAGCAGGACAATCTTCTTATGTTAAGGTCAGCAAGTTATTAAATATTCTCCTTAGGGAGGTGACTGGATTAAATAATTAGTGGATGTAAAGTGCTTTAAACTGCTAATTATTATGCTTTGTGGGTCTACTTTGCAGATGATCTGTAGTCAGTGAATCTATCATGAGACAAGGGGTTCAGGATGATGTTCTCTCTCATTTATCTCCACTCCCCCATGAGATTTTATAATTATATCATGGATGGGTTTTGGTACTTTACAGCATTTACAAATGTAATCTACCATTGTGACTTCTTAAACTTTGGTACCTAGAAAAACAGGGCAAGATAGCTAAGGAAACCTTTTCAGGAGAAAAGGGAGATTAGAAACACCAGATAGCAGATTGCTCACATTATTAATCATGTGTCACGTACCAAGGTAAGAACTATGAGCTTGTGCTATATAGGAGAAAAACCTAGAAATAGGGCTCAACCACTGATAAGTCTGTTATGGGCTACTTTTTTCAAAAGTTCAATTTAATCTCCTGTTGTAGCATAGAGATTTGAAAAGTAGAAAAGCAATTACTCCTGTCCCTGGAAGATCAGGCTCTTCTGCATTAAGGAATTATAGCCAGCTCTAGAGATGATTTAAGGAGCTGTCTGACATATACAGTATGTAAAATTGAATAATCCACAGTCAATCATGTCAGTATGGTTTTCAGTAGATTTTAAATAATATGTCTTTGTTAATAAGCTTGCTATGTTTAGTAGCCCCACCCTTAGTATGCAAACCAAAAAGGAGCATGATAAAATTTAAATATATAGCACTCACTCCAAAGTTGGTATGGAATTAAGAAAAAGCACTTGACGGTATTACTTTTAAGTAAAGAACTGTTGAATATTGGTAGGAGGGAGGATGATGAAATTAAAAGCATGATGTAGAGAATAGAAACCTCACTATATTCCTTTAGTCCTTCATTACTCCTTTTCCATGTACAATTAGAAAAGGAAAAAAAAAAAGTGGGTAAGCCAGTGATGGGCAAGCCAGTGAGAACTCACTTTGTATTTCTGTGCTGACTCAAGTCTGAGGAAAGCTCTGATTGTGTGTGCAGCATTAGAAGAGATGGACTCTGGGCGTACCTGGGTGGCTCAAAGTGTCCAACTCTTGATTTCAGCTAAGGTCTCAATCTCAGGGTCATAAGTTCAAGCCCCGTGTTGGACTCCATGCTGGGCGTGAGCCTATTTAAAAAAAAAAGAAATTAAAAAAACCCAGAAGGAATGGACTCTTGAGAGGGAGAGGGGTGGGAAAGGAGGGAATGGGAATGGAAGGTGGTGGGAGGGGAAGAGAGAAAGACTAACTTTCTGCATTTTAGCTAGAGGCTAAAGAGAGCCACATCACAACCTCCTTAGGCTATTAGAAAAAAGGTAGGAGGGGCTAGATTAGAGCTGGAGGTAATGAGGGTGTGTGTGGCTCTGAAAGGCAGTAAATGCAGTGGTTGAAAGCATGGAGTCTGAATCCAGACTGCCTCAGGTCATGAACCCAACTCTCTCAGGTACTAGCTGTATGTCCTTAGGTAGAGTATTTAATCTCCTTGGGCCTCAGTTTATTGATGTAAAATGGGGATAATATTAGATTGCTATGAAAATTAAAGTACCTAGAACAATATATGGGACACTAGAAGCCTGTATAAATGTTTGTTCTTATATAAAAGTAATATTAAGATTATTCTTGTTAGTAAAATGAAATTATTGTTACTAAATAAAAATATAAAAGTTACTATTATCAAAGACCATGAAAAATATGCAAGATCTAATTTCTAAGAGAACTAGAGGACAAATTAGTTGTGGTTAACTATTAGGCAATGAATTATTTCCTAATTAACTTTTAGGAAGACAATGCGATACAGGGGAAAGAGAATTTGAGCTTTAGAGACCAAACACCTGAGTTCAGATAGGGACTCTGCTATGGGTATATTCCAGATTGGAGTCCTCCTCTTCTCCCACAGACCCACTTTTTCTCTCATAGACCTTCTTTCTTTTCTTTTCTTTTCTTTTCTTTCTTTCTTTCTTTCTTCCTTCCTTCCTTCCTTCCTTCCTTTCTTTCTTTCTTTCTTTCTTTCTTTCTTTCTTTCTTTCTTTTTCTTTCTCTTTCTTCTTCCTTCCTTCCTTCCTTCCTTCTTTCTCTTTCTTTCTCTTTCTCCCTCTCTCTTTCTTTCTTTCTCTCTTTCTTTTGTTCTCTCTCTCTCTCTCTTTCTTTCTCTTTCTTTTGTTCTCTCTCTCTTTTCTTTTCTTTTCCTTTCCTTTCCCTTTCTTTTCTTTTCTTTTCTTTTCTTTCTTTTCTTTTCTTTTCTTTTCTTTTCTTTTCTTTTCTTTTCTTTTCTTTTCTTTCAGGGGTGAGAGGCAGAGGGAGAGAGAGAGAATCTTAAGCAGGCTCCACACTGAGCCAGGAGCTTGACATAGGGCTTGATCTCACCATCCTGAGATCATAACCTGAGCTGAAATCAAGAGTTGGATGCTTAACCAAATGCCCCTCATGACCCTCTTTCAATCAGTGGTATCAACTGTGACTTTCATCTCTTTTCCTGAGTTGAGCTCTAGCCAGGTGGAGCCAAAATGTCACATGAGGACCCTCATCATGCACTATTATTTCACTTGGGCTTTTGCAGTAACCTTCCATTCCAGATCTTGACTGTCTAAACCATCTGATATTCTGCTGTTAGATTAATTTTCTTAAAGCACTCTTCCTTATGATTCTGTTTCTCCTGTGCTTGACAGTCTTCAGTGGGTCCTCATTTTTGACAAAATAAAGTCAGTCTTTGCAGGGTGCTCTAAACTTTTCATGATATGCTCTCAGCTTAACTCCCCAGCTTTATTATGTATCTTGTTGATGCAGCCAAACTAAGCCAAATTAAACTCCTGCTCTCCCCATTGCTCATGCTCCCCTTTTTCTTTCCTAGCTTTCCCAGTCTTCACCACTCAATTATATATTGGCTTTTCTGAAGTTTTTTCTCCTGTTTCTGATTTTTCCATAGCTGTAAGCCTCTTTAAGATACTGTGTACATTCTAGTTGATCTTACAATACAGCAATTATTATTATTATTTTTAAAAGATTTTTATTTATTTATTTTAGAGTGTGTGAGTGAGCAGGGAGAGGAACAGAGGGGGAGGGAAAGGGAAAGAATCTAAAGCAGACTCTGTGCTGAGCATGGAGACCAATCCGGGGCTCAGTCTCACAACCCTGAGATCATGTCCTGAGCCAAAATCAGAAGTCGGATGCTTAACCGACTGAGACACCCAGGCACCCCAATGTAGTGGTTGTTATTATAGTTATGTGGGCAAATGTCTTATCCCTGCTTCTTGTATCTAAGTCTTACAGGGTTGGGCTGTGTTTTTATCATCTTGGTATTCTCTGAATTCTTTGTGGTAGTGCCTTAAACTTAGTAGGCCATCAGATATGTGATGAACAAATACATTAATGAATAAATGCCATTAATCATGTGACCCAGAAAAATCTCATTTTTGGCTTAGGTTTTCTTATTTATAAAATAATAAGATTGAACGAAAGTCTCCAGCTCATTTCTATGTTTCCTTCCAGCTTATAAAGTTTATGATTCTAAATCATTCCATGTCATCATATAAAGAGAAACTGCAGTATATTGGAAATAAACACCAAAAAAACCCTTTGAATATAATTACCATGTCAGTTTCCCCAGCTTCACACTTCTATTATTTTTAATTTCCTTCTAATGTTAGCGTATTAAGCACAAATTCCATTATTTTTCAAAATGTAATTAATTAAAAAAACTTTTCTCAAATAAACAAATGCATAATGGGATTTTAGTGGCTGATAGAATCTGTTTGTACCAAGGTTTTCATGCTCTGACAGATTTTCCCAAAGTTTTGGGCTGTTGCTGCATGTTAAGAAGTTTGGAGCTTATGTATTTATTTTTTTTAGATTTTTTTTTTTTTTTTAGATTTTTTCTTTTTATTTATTTATTTGAGAGAGAGAATGAGATAGAGCATGAGAGGGGGGAGGGTCAGAGGGAGAAGCAGACTCCCTGCTGAGCAGGGAGCCCGATGCGGGACTCGATCCCGGGACTCCAGGATCATGACCTGAGCCGAAGGCAGTCGCCTAACCAACTGAGCCACCCAGGCGTCCCTGTATTTATTTTTATTTCAGTTTTAGATTAGTTGATTATTGTTAGTGGCTCTTTTCCTTTTTAAATATCTTTACTTGTTTCATTCCATATTTTCACTGTTTTATTACCAGCTACATCTGGTCTCCTACAGAGGTGCTCTAGTTCAGTGTTGCTGCTGTGGTCCAGGACTAGTAATGATACCTCACAGAGTTTTCCATGTTTATAGTGACTGTGATACACTCTGTATCCTTGAGCACATAAGGGATGTGATGGGATCTGGAGAATAACTGAATCTGTGGAATAGAAGTTACTTTCTAATGGCATTTTACTGTATTTTTAAAGAATGTTATGATGGGATGTCACTTTGAGTCATCATTCAGTTAAACAAATACATGCATTTGAATTCTTGACTTAGTGTGAAAGTTACGTTTCACTTGGCATTTCACTGAGTGTTTGAATTTAAAAGTTCTGTTACCTAATGTACAAGCAAAATCATTCCAATGCTTATCTTGCATCCTACTTGAGAGAGACGGTGTAGTGTGTTTGTGGCAAGACTGGTATTTTGAGGTCATTTAATCACATGAGTATGATGTTTATGTATCCGTGACTCTCCATGTATAGGAAATGATTATATTTTATCATGAAAAGATTGTCATTGACAATTCTAATTCCTTCAGAGTTTGGAGTAATTCAACGTTCACCTTATAATTGCTTCTTTGCATTATAAGAATTATTCTCATATAATTTTAAGGCTCTTTTGCTGTTCTTGTAATTTCTGAATACTCTTAAGCATATGTAAACATCTTACATATTTTTTTTTTTTTAAAGATTTTATTTATTTATTTGAGACAGAGAGAATGAGATACAGAGAGCATGAGAGGGAGGAGGGTCAGAGGGAGAAGCAGACTCCCTGCCGAGCAGGGAGCCCGATGCGGGACTCGATCCCGGGACTCCAGGATCATGACCTG
This sequence comes from Neomonachus schauinslandi, assembly GCF_002201575.2. Lineage (NCBI taxonomy): Eukaryota > Metazoa > Chordata > Mammalia > Carnivora > Phocidae > Neomonachus > Neomonachus schauinslandi. The sequence continues at coordinate 93,344,872 of NC_058410.1, read as the reverse complement.
AGCCGAAGGCAGTCGCTTAACCAACTGAGCCACCCAGGCGCCCTTACATATTTTTTAATATACAGGGGAGAAAATAAATATTTAACCAATTCTTAAACTTTAATTCTTAGAATATTATATTTATCTTCTATCAATTATTTAAAAAAATTATTTGTATTGGACCTCCTGGCTGACTCAGTCAGAGGAGTGTGTGACTCTTGATTTCAGGGTTGTGAGTTTGAGCCCCATGCTGGGTATAGAGATTACTTAAATGAATACATTTTTAAAAAGTATTTAAAAATTATTTGTATAGTCAAGATCCTTTCAATTCCCAAGCTCAATGACCCTTTCTCATATATTGAATAACATGAGGAATTCTGACTTTTCTAACATTTGTCACTCTTCAGAATAATTAGGCAAATTCTAACTGGTGTGTTGGGGCTCTACTCAGTGGCATGCATTGGGGAAATAACTTTATTTTCCCTATCACTGTCTTTAGATCCACATGGTTGAGTCTCCCTGTCAAAGCTGTAAATGATACTGTGGCCAATTTCCTAGCTTTTTAGTCACTTTGAAATAAAGAATAATCTCTTTAAAAAATCATTTTATATACAGTTTAAAGCTTCTCCTCTTGTGTTTGCCCTGGTACCTAGCAACCCCAGTTCAGGTATAACCCAGGTTCCATAGCCTGTAGGAGTGGGGGAAGCGGGTGAGGCATAGCCTGCTTCATCACTGAGTTTGTCCTACTTTTCCATCCACTTGTTAACTGTTGCTTCTGGTTCTATGCGTGGGCAGGGAGGAGGAACTAGAAGATAAGAGCAAGATCTTACTTGGTTGTTGCCATTAGAATCTGACATTGAGGCCCTTACTGTGACATATATTTAAATGCTGACTCTTTTTCTCAAAGGATGCTTTGGTGGTCTTTATAGAATCCTTCCCTCCATCCTTCCCCAGCTTCTTCTGGGACCTTTATCCCTATAGTTTTCTCTACTTTCTGGCTGTCCTGAGTGGACATCCATTCCTCAATTCTTGCTCCTAAGAGTATACTCTGTACATCCTTGTCCTGGTAGGCGGTTTTCGTGAGCCTAGTACTGTTCAAATATCTGAAGCCCAGATACTTCCTTTCAGCCCCCAAGAAAACTCAGCATCTTTGTCCTTGTATCCTAACCTTGGACATGGAACAAGCATGTGCCACTACAGCTCTTTCTCTAATATTTGCTATCACAAACAATTAGAGTTGCCCTGCTTTTTTCAGGTGAGAAAATGCAGGTGAAGTTCTCAAGAGAATTCTCTTTAATATTCTGATTCAATATTAACATTAAATGAACCTCTGAATTTTTATATCTGAAAAAGCATGGGAACTGGGGGCAGAAAGTGTGGAAGGAGGGGGTTTAAGATGTCATCTCCTTTTGAACTTGTAGCAGGTGAGAGACAACTACGCCAGAATATAAAACAGTGTGTTTAGATACTAGCACCTGTTTATAGTGGAGGACTTTGGATTTAAGGGAAGAAAAATTTTCTTTCTATTTAACATTTTGAAATAAACACTAATTAAGTATATATACACATACAGAATCATCACAAATACACTAATAGTAATGCAGACTGATGCAAAAATGTTTTGTCTTGGTGACTCCAGTACTACTGATGTCATCGATAATGTGATTTTCTATTTTAATACATTTCTGAACAAGACAAAGGGTAGTGATCCTTCATTTACATAAGAGTTGCATTCCTAAAAACATATGATGCATTTCAAAACCATGCTGGATTTTCATTTCCAGCTATGACTGACTAAACTGGCAGTTGAAATTTCTTACCAAAAGCCAGGTGATGAGAAAAATCTGTTCAAAAGTATCTCAGAAGTCACCAAGGGAGCCAAGACTGAAGGGGACAAGATCCTGGAGAGAAGGGAACACACTCTATCACCTTCCCCCTCAAGATATTGATTAACTCATGAACAGTGAATAGTGAGACACTAAAAAGCTGAGCACAAACTGGCTGCCAACAGGCTGAGAAACTAAGCAGGACTTTGGGAAGTCTCCTGGTAATTGGGGGACAAAAATTAGAGTTACTCAGGCTCTCAGTTGGGATCCTGAAAGACTGTTGTCTAGAAATAAATAAATTCTCTCTGGAGAAAAGTAATATTCTGAGTTTCTCTAGACTTTCAACCTAATGTCCAAAATTCAATAAAAAATTATCTGGCATACTGACAAAAAGAAAAAATAAAGAAGCCGACTTACAAGTAATACAGATATTAGACATACATTTTATTTATTTGTTTGCTTATTTATTTATTTATTTTAAAGATTTTATTTATTTGAGAGAGCGCGCATGCATACAAGTGTGGCAGAGGGGTAGAGGGAGGAGAAGCAGACTCCCTGCTGAGCAGGGAGCCTGACCCCGGGGCTCCATCCCAGGACACCGAGATCATGACCTGAGCCTAAGGCAGATGCTTAACCAACTGAGCCACCCAGGTGCCACTAGACATACATTTTAAAATAATGTAATCAAGAAAATAGAAGAAAAGATGTAGAATTTTATCAGAGAACTATGCCCAACACACACACATACACAGACATAGGCACTTACAGACAAACACACAGCCACCTATGTATGTATGTATTATTAGTATTATATAAAACAGAATTTCTGGTATTCGATAAACATAACCACAAGCAAACAGGTTTTACACCTATGTGAATGTCTGGTGGGCACTTGAAAATCCTGTAGGATGTGGAAATATTGCTCATGATGTAGAACTGTTTTACATATTATAGACTAGTATCCCTGCTTGTCCTAATTCAAATTCACCTGACATCATGGTGTCAACTGAAACACTCCCACAAGTTTTCCAGATGCACTTTGGGGGAAGTAATGCCTCTGTTTGAGAACCATGGCTCAGTTGCTCAGTCCTTTTTATGGGGAGGGGTACAACCCAGAGAGGTGTGATTGCTATACAAATTTATACAGATTCTGCTGCTGGTTATTTGAAGAGATGAGGTTTGAACCTTGACCTCCTAACTCTTAATCCAGTGCTCTTCTACAAATCTTCTGTTTCAGGTAAGTATTAAAGTTCTTGGGAGAACTGGCTTTGATTTCCGTGTCAATCAGCAACTTGAAGGTACACACATACACACACACACATACAGATGAATGATACAGGATATTTAAAAACCATTAATAGCCGAAAACTATTGTTATAATAATGCAAATCCCTTTCCAAAATTTTGAAGTATGCTGGGACTTCTTGCTGAGAATTTAAAGGCCTCAAAACACCTCACCCTGCTTCAGCTTAGGAGAATCAAAGGAATACTTCAAAGATCTCAAGTTGGAAAAATATCAGAAAGTCCTACTTGTAGAATAGTTCAAAGCAATCATAGGTGAATCATGAGGGATTTGTGTGAAAAGTTAGTATCCAAATATATTTTGCCTCTGAAATTCACACTGGCTTCTAAATTCAGTTGTATTAGCATTTTTATAAATTCTCTCACAACTCTGCAGTTCTTCAGCATCCCCTGAAATCATAGCCTCTACTCCAACTTTAATGTTGAGATAGCTGTCATGTCTCACAGACTTCTGAGATATCTGCTTTCCATCCATTTGCTCTTTGCTTCTCTTACATGTGGAAAATAGAGCTTGTCTGAAGGATTTTATTTTTCTCTACCTCTGTTTTTATAGGCAACTTCAGACTTGCATTTTTATCATTCCTTTCTCAAAACATGTTGGCATTGTTGTTGAGTTCTAATGGCTCTTTATTGGTAGTTCTCAAAATTAGTGCTGCATCATTTATTGCTCTGAGTGGGTTTGTATGCAAGCTCCACTTTATTTCTTGTTATTTTTTTTCCTGGCAAAGTAGATTCCTAGTGTCTACGAGTGAGATATATGTATGTGTGTGTATATGTGTGTGGGGGGGGTGATGGGATGGGTGTGTCACTAGTGCAAGAGCCCAGTATTGAGCACCCATACCTACAGAAGGTAGTTACAGAGCCATTAATTCTGTTTATAAATGTACACAAAGTGAAATGGTTCCATATCTTTCAGAGCTTCAGTGAATTCCACTTGATGAGTCCTTGCCAGGGAGGCACTGTACCCTATAGAGGGGTCAGTTCTTATTTGCTGCAACTCTGGGTGTGTCAGGAAGGCTTGGGAAATTGTGAACACCAGATATTCCCCTTCAGCTCCTTGCAGTTTAGCGATGTCCTCAGCAGTATTATATCTCTGAGATTTAATTTGTCTTCATTCTTCTACTCAACAGATATGCTTGAACACTTGTCTAAATATAAGGCTCTTCTACTGGCATATATATGACCATTAGGTTTTTATTCAGATATTTCAGTTGTTAGCTTTTTATATGATTTTCAGAAGTCTGTACAAGTCTTACTTCAGTCCTAATTCTTTGCCTAAGCCCTTTTATGTAGCTGTACCACTGGAGTGAACCACATGTTCAAAGTAATTGTGAAGATAGATTTTAGGAATATTGTAAAGGTCTCTGACTTCCTTTCTGCCCTACCTTCATTTTCCCCTTCTCTAGCAGTCTCCAAATGCTTCTCGCACCAGCTTGTGAGTGTGATTATTTTGTTACCTTGGAATCATTTATTTGGCTCAAGTTTTTTTTTTTTACTAAAAATTTAAGCCTATTATTTTATTGCCTGGTAGTATGACTTGGTCTGTACTTTTAGGAGAGCAAGTTTTAATGAGAAGGTGTAGGAAGCTTGAAGATTCTGGCCCCTTTGAGGAAGAATACCTCTTGGGTAGGGAAGGAAGCACTGCTATGGGAAGAAGCCAGGGGTACCCAGGCCATCCAGAATAGATTATACTGATCACAGCATAACCTATTGTTGGTTTAGGGAGCTGTTATTAGAACTGTGGTTCTCACTTTGTGTTGGAAGTTATCTCAGGGAAGAGAGAAATAGGTGGTCTGACTTCTTTGGTAGGTTGGCTAGACTTCCAGTGTGTGCTAGTTCAGGCTATAGGAAAAGACTTAGAATATCAGATTCAACAAGGTTTTATTCTTTTCAGAATATAGGGTGAAGGGTGGACACAGTCTGTGGATAGAGAAGAATGATGCATTTTTGCTCACTTTACTGTATCCTTATATTTTCATTAATCATACTCCTCTACAGGATAGTGTTGAAAGTATAAACACTAGAATCAGGCAGCCTGGTTGCAATTCCTGGCTGTGTCCCTTACTCACAGTGTGACCTTGAACAGACTAGCCCCATTGTACTCTGAAGCATCTCTAAATACTGCTTCTAAAATGGGGAATACTAACAGCATCAACCTCATAAAGTAATTTTGAGAATTAAGTAAAGTATATGGCCAGCATTTTGCACAGTTTGTGGAATAATGATGGGTGTTAATTACATTCAAGTTTAATTTTTCTTTATGATTTCATTTAACTTCAAACTGTGGATTTTTTTTTTTTTAAAGATTTTATTTATATATTTGAGAGAGAGAGTGTGAGAGAGAGCAAGCACATGAGAGGGGGTAGGGTCAGAGGGAGAAGCAGACTCCCCGCCGAGCAGGGAGCCCGATGTGGGACTCAATCCCGGGACTCCAGGATCATGACCTGAGCCGAAGGCAGTCGCTTAACCAACTGAGCCACCCAGGCACCCCAAACTGTGGTTGTTTAACATCCCCGTAGGTATTATTCCAAGCATTTCCAATGGCTATTTACTGCAATATTTTCATAATCTTTTCACAATCCAGTGTATGGTGGCTCTTTTCTGGATTTATTGGTTCCAGTGAATTACTTGCCCTTTCAGAGAACTTACTACCAACAGCATCTTAATTTGACAACATTGTACAGATGTGCTTTGCATTTCAGTTGTTTTGTTTTACCAACTGTTAATCTTATGTTCTTTAATTTAAAAGAGATGAAAATGATGACAAAAGCACAGGCTGAGTTTACTTGTCCAGCAAATCTTTTCTTTTGACTTTCAGATATAAGGTGTCCTAAAACTCTTACAAGTGCACTCATCTTTTTATTTCACCGAAGTAGCTTTACAAAAGACATCCTCCACCAACTCTTTCTTGGACTACTTTGAATTATTTATTTTTTAAAAGTTAATCACACTTGCTCTTCTTCCAAGTACATCCAAATTTATTTACTGAGACCTGGTCTCTGAACCCTCATTAGCATATCTGGTATGCATTTCTAAAATAAAGCTATTATTAAATGTGTTTGTGGTAGACCCAACTTAGTTTGGTTGCCTTGCTCATGGTAACTTCCCAGGTGGTCATGAATATGCTGCTCTCCTTGTTCAGGTTTTGGACTCCACTCCTGGCCACAGGTGATCAAGCTGGGCCAGTCATAGTGTCTCCTTCTGGCTCTCAAGTAATTATAGTATGCAAGAGGTAGTAATAACATCCAAATCAGGTCATTCTTGCCTGGGAACTTTGAAACATGAGAAATAACTCTTATTTTTATTTTGAAATTTCCCTTGTCAACAGTAGCAGTAGGGTGTTAGCTTAGACCTGCCTTCAGTCATACTTCTCAGTCCCATGGTGACAGCTGGCCCCAAGAGAAACAGAGATGAAACTTATAGAGGATGAGAGAGCATCTGGATGGCATTTGGGTCCTTGGATGAAGCCAGATCCACTCCTTGTCTTTTCACCCTGCAAATGTTCTCTTTAGGCTTAAGCTTAATTGAGTAAAATTTAGAATTTCTCATGTAAAATTTAAAAATTCTCACCAATACAATTCCTTTAATCTTCAGCCTCACAGTCAATAAAAGGGTCTTGATATTTTAAATTTAAACCTTACTAGCAATTTAAGTGTAAGGAATCCTATGCCAGCATTCAGCTATCCTAGGACAGAGAGAATTTACAGCTTTTGTGAAACCCTTTCCTCATTAACTGTGTAAATGAAGTGTGCCAGTAATGAAAAGTATGGTGAGCTGAAATGTAGCATGTGCCCTTGCTGAGGAGTTGCACCCAGTAGCCTGGACCTGGGTTCAGGTCCTGATAGCAGATCATTACCTAGGTGATCCTGAGCCCATCATTTATGGTTTTACTCTGTAAAATGAGGATTAAAATGATCCCATAGTGTGGTCATGAAAAATAAAAGATGATGAATAAAGCAGAGCTTTTGATAGGCTTTTTCTCTAATACAAACATATCTTGTGTCTTTTTTCCCTTTTGTTGGTATTTGAGCCTCCGTTCTGGCTTCTTGTTCTGCTGCAAAATATGTATGTATGGGTGGGGGGTGGGGTGCAGTGAAGCTGATCTTGGCAGCAGGACAAAAGAGCTTTTATACACCTGCTCTTTTGGTTTATGGAGATCTCTTGTGTTATTTAAGCTGTAACTATCTGAACCAAAATAGTTGTCCTGATTCTTCCATTCTTGCATATGCCCCAAGACCTGCTTTCCATAGCATTGTACAACTGCTTCTTACACAAGTAATGTTTGACACAGAGACAGAACTGCTGAAAATGGGTTTTCCCTTAGCTGGAAACTTCTTTCAGGCAGTTTAGTTCTTTTTTTTTTTTTAAAGATTTTATTTATTTATTTGACAGAGAGAGACAACAGCGAGAGAGGGAACACAAGCAGGGGGAGTGAGAGAGGGAGAAGCAGGCTTCCTGCTGAGCAGGGAGCCCGATGTGGGGCTCGAACCCAGGACCACGGGATCATGACGTGAGCTGAAGGCAGACGCTTAACAACTCAGCCACACAGGTGCCCCCAGTTTAATTCTTAATCATCACCTTAGTTCATTTTATAGTTTTCTTTTGTTATTATTTGTCTTCTAATACCAGCTCTACGTAAGGAGTTACAATTTTCCTTGCCTTTTCCATAGCTAGAACTCTTCAGTCAATAGGAAGATCCACTTTCCTTCATTGTCTGTCATCAGTTGCCCCAGACTTCCATTATTAGTAGATTATATTCAAAGGTGTTTTTCTCTTTGATGCTTTGGATCCACTAGGCCCTGACACATTTTAAACACTAAATAAATGGTAACCACAATTATCATTGTAATGGTAATGCTCACCATATTTAAAAGTGCTAAGATGCTAGAACAACTGACATATAGCACCTCATTGGGCACCAGATTCTGTTCTTTCTACTAACCTGATTGTTGGAGTAGGTTCTTCATACCAGTTGTGTCTTACTTGAAACAGTTCATTCAAAGAAGGATTCACTAAGGAAGGACTATCTTCCTTCATAGAGGAGGACCTTCTTTGGACAAGAGTATATGAGTGAAGCCTTTTTCCTACTGAAACAGCCAAACAAGATTTTGCAGTTCCACAGCTAAACTTAAATTTTCTTGTTAGGCCACTAAACCTGAATATAAACTGAATATAGACTGTAACACAGAGATGCTAGTAATAAGTGTATAAATAAATTCTTATGTGTTTTATGTTCTTGATAAGAAAGATTAACAGTCAGCTATGGTATTTCTCCTTGAAAACATTTCTCATGTTCAAGAATGGTTTTATAATTGCCTTTTGAAACAAGTTGAATATTTGGATGAATAGGCAACTGGTAAAATGTCCTTGCCCTTGTGCTAATAAACTTTGAAGAAGAGTTTTCAGCTGCTTTGAAGGATATTTTTTTTTTCCTGCTCATACCTTGTAAGTAATTCAAGTTGTAATTTTCACTGGTGCTATGGCGAAGTTACCACTTTAGCATAAAGGAGAAAAAAATGAAACAATTGATGAGTCATCTATCAGAATAACTAGATGCAACTGTTCAAAGGGGAAGCAGGAGAGACCAAGAAGAAGTGATTTTGCTGTCAATTATACTGTGTTTGATCTGAAGTAATTATATATAAAAAAGAAATGTGTTGGATGTTAGGGTCTCTACTGTCCTAGACATACATTGCTCCTGCCTTTCTAAGCTTTTCTTTGAACTTAACCCTACTGGTGAAAAGTAGGAACTGGATATGAATTACCTTAATAGTCACCACCTTGTCTATTGAGTTGAGGAATATATTAGCTATGGTAGGAATTTAGGAAAAATGCTTCATGGTAAGCATCACTTTGAGCAATAGTAAAAGTAAAAATAAAATAAAGTAAAAATAATAAAGAGCAGGATGTGATATTGCAGTCAGTCCTGGAGACAACGAGGTGGTGAGATATTTTGGTGTCATAAATTGGTTTCTGGACCAACTTAGCATACCATTACTTTGAAATTAAATTGAACAAGTTTTATATCAGGCAATTTAAAGAAGATTAAGCCTATTTGTCTTGTAAAAATCAGTGAATGAGATGATACCAATTTTTGCTTTTCGGTGTAAGTTTTATTTCCTCTGATGGATCTAGTTTTCAGTGAATATGATTTTCAAAACTCTGTAGATCATTTACATCCTGAGAATAGGAATAGGATTGAATTCCAAGTTATCATCAGTACAAGATATATGTAATGCAACACCAGCAGCATCATTCTGTGGAGAGGGCTCAAGCTCTTCATTATGTCTCCCCTCAGCTGCCATTTACCTCAGTAGGGCTATGTGTCAGAGGTCTGTTGTTTCCCAGTTCACTTCCATTCAAATGTGGGCAGGGGGCTTATCCTTAATTGGCTTATTTCATCTTAATACCTGTTGATGAAATGTTTGTGGAAGACTTAAAGTCATTTTGTATCCTTTGTAGTCATGTTTCTCAGGTGCTCTGATGAACATGCTGTATTACAGTCAACTATTACACAATTTGAATAATAGTTTTCTTTGCTTTAAATCATAGTGTATAAATACTTTCTTGAACTATAGTTTGAACTCTCAAATAATTGTGATGTCTAATGAAACTTAATACGAAAGAATGAACAAATATACAAAGAGTCCTTGGGTGTCCTGACTTAGGTTTCTGAGGAAGCTGACTCATTAACTAAAAGAGAAGACAGGGGCGCCTGGGTGGCTCAGTTGGTTAAGCGACTGCCTTCGGCTTAGGTCATGATCCTGGAGTCCCTGGATCGAGTCCCGCATCGGGCTCCCTGCTCAGCAGGGAGCCTGCTTCTCCCTCTGACCCTCCCCCCTCTCATGTGCTCTCTGTCTCTCTCATTTTCTCTGTCTCAAATAAATAAATAAAATCTTTAAAAAAAATAAATAAAAGAGAAGACAGTTTCCTTTCTGGTTAGCAAAATGGTGGCCTAAGTGCAACTGGTTGAGTCTTACCTCATGGGAAATTATAGCATAACTTCAATAAGTTGTAATAGCTTCTTGTGGCTGCTATAAAAAATACCACAAATTTGTGGTTTAAAACAACAGAAATTTATTCCCTCATATTACTGGAGGCCGAAGTCTGAAATCGGTTTCATATGGTCAAATCAAGATGCACTTCCTCCTGAGGCTCCAGGGGAAAGTGTCTGTCTTGTCTTTTCCAATTTCTGGTAGCTGCTGGCATTCCTTGGTTTGTGGCTGCATCATTCCAGTCCCTGCTCTGTAGTCCTACTGCCTTCTCTTCTGTCTGTGGTAAAATCTTCCTCTGCTTCTCCCTCATAAGAATTCATGTGATTGCATTTATGGCCCACCCTCATAATCCAAGATAATTTCCCCATCTCAAGGTCTTTAACTTGTTCACATCTGCAGACCCCCTTTTTTTGCCACGTAAGATAACACTCACAGGTTATAGGGATTAAAATGTAGGTATCTTTTAGGAATCCATTATTCAGCCTGACACTCAAGTTTTACCAGGATATGTAATATTTAATAGATAAATAGCATGATCTAAATTACTAATAACAGTGCTTTTCAGGAATTAGCAATATTTTTCTCTAAGAATTTAGAGAATCTAAAGTGGCAAATTGGAGACAGTCTGGCTTTTGATCCAGAGCGTTACAAAACACAATTAAAAATGAAATTTGCAGACTTCGTGTAGATTCAGGGTTTTGTGAAATTGCATATTAGAGTTTGTCTAAGCTTTAGATTCGGTGTTTGTTACCATTGCTTGTCCACACCTTTGGATGTTTTCTAAAATCTAGAGCTTGTCTGCTATGTCAGTATTTTCTGGTCTCCAGGAATTATTGCGATGAGAATTTTAAAATGCAGTTTCTTTCTTATCAATACATAGTAATTGATAAATATTTGCATATTTTGGAAGCTATGAAAGAAGTGCACAAGGCTTTTTTCCCCCCTCTATATTAAGGGTCTTATCTTTCATCATCATATAAGACTTTGATAACATGGAACTGATCCCTTAGATCTTATATTGATCCCAGGCTGTCCTTTTCAGATCATCATACCCAGGATCTGATACACAGTGGTAATCATTGGGCTCTCATGTAAAATCAAACCTTTCTCCCGGGCTCCAGCTGTTCTTTATTACATCTCTTCTCCAATACATACTCCCCAATTCTGACACTTTGTCTTATGATTTGGTTCTTGTAGTCCTCAATTGCTCTCACCGTTGCTTTGATGCTGACCAGAAGCATAGAGACGGACTTCTTATGGTCTTTCCACAGATATCCCTGGGCAGTGATTGCTTTCTACCCTCTAACCACCCTGCTTGCCCCAGGTGTCTTGTGATATGATTATGCTTCCCCTTGACACCAGAGCACAATTATGGCATAGTAAAATATAGTAATGTGAAGAAATCCAAATACTATGGTCAGTAGCTTGAAAAGGCTTATTTTCCTTAGCTGAATTATGAGAATGAATTGTTCAGGCTGCAGTGTTCTAGGTTACTGGCACACTAAAGGTAGAATACAAGAAACTATGATCTTACTGACCTGTGTTTTGGAAAAGACTGGCTCACAAACATTGTTTGATTCATTCAGTCAACAAGAATATTTTTATTTGCCAAGACCTTTGCTAGCTAACAGGGATAAAATGATAAAAACAGATTTGCTTTATGTCTTCTTGGGGCTTTCATGATAGTGGAGGGAGTTACTAAATTAAATGGTCATAAAGAATTGCAAATTACAATTACGAATGATAAAAGACTTATTCTTGGAAAAGTCAGAGCATGTAACTTAGGTGAAGGGAGGCATTCAAAGAAGGTTTCCATAAACAAGCAATACCTTTATGGATATTTGAGGAATGAATGGGAAATTAGCAGAATGGGGTGGTGGGGGTGAGGAGAGAACATTCTATGCAAAAGCACATGTGCAAATGTCCTGTGGTAATAGGGAGCGTGGCATGTAGAAGGGATTAAATAAAACCAATGAGGTTGAAACAGGAAGTCATTTTCAGTACAGTAACATTGGTAGGGTGGGTAAGAATCAGATTATCTGCTTTTAGGCATTTTAGAGATTTAGCCTTGCCAGAAAATTCATAAGGAACTACTGGATACTCTAAGCAAAAGTATATGTGATCAGGTTTTGTTTTTAAAAAGATACTTTACTGTGTGGAGATGAGTTTGTAGGAAAGGAAGAATGAATATAAGAAGTCTAGTTAGAAGACTACTGTAAAAATAGAGATGAAAATGGGTCATTCTGTTTTTCCATATTCTTTGATTTTGTCCTTTCTGGCTTTCAGCATTGTGCTTGGTTCACCATATATTTGTTTAAAGAACAGTAAAAGATCTATGAATGAATAAATCCAGCTATGGTTTGTTGTAGGAGAAGAACTTGAACCAACTACGCTGTGTTTGTTGTTTAATGTTTGTTGTTTGTCACCAATACGCATGTTCAACTTGAAAAACTCAAAAGTTCTATAGCATCATGAAAATACAGAGATCAAAATGTTCTAAATAGGGGCGCCTGGGTGGCTCAGTTCATTAAGTGTCTGCCTTTGGCTCAGGTCATGATGCCAGGGTCCTGGATTAAGCTCCACTTCAGGCTCTCTGCTCAGCAGGGAGCCTGCTTCTCCCTCTCCCTCTGCCTCTCCCCTGCTTGCGTTCCCTCTCTCTGTCAAATAAATAAATAAACAAACAAACAAATAAATAAGATCTTTAAAAATTTTTTTAAAATGTTCTAAATATAGCCAATCACTCATTTGTGCATTAGGGAAAGAAGTTAGAGGAGTTCTAGGGATATAGGGCAGACATCCCATATTTCAATCCTTGTGGACCAGAAAGTTATTAAGCAAAATTAAAGGTCTGATTAAGACTGCAAAGGGTATAAAGATTCCTGAGGTTCTTGGTAATTATGCAATAGAAATTTAATCCAAATTGGCAGGAAATTAGTCTTTGAAGGATAAGAAGATGATAACTAGGTCACTTGACAATATGGTGTGAATATTTTGTCTGAGCTTAAGAAGAGGTCATTCTAACTGCTTCATTAAGACTCAAATATTCTCTTAAAATGAAGGTATTCTAAATATGTCAGGCTTTAGAAAAAGGAATCCAGGAATTACAAAGAGACATTCTAAATTGCAAGTGCTTAATGTCCATCCAAGAGTTGAATTAATTGCCACAAAAATATGAAGTAAATATTTCTGCTGTAAATTCTCTCAAATATACACCAAAAGCATTTAAAATATTATGAATTAAAATAAAGTTGAGGCTTTGAAAATGTTCTCAGTTGGTTTTATGAGTTGGGCTCAATGAAGTCTGGGTGCCTCAGTCAGAGCCCTAGTGTGTCCTACTCAGTGAAAGGCAGAGTTGCTGCAGCAGCACAGCAAGGACCTGCCTTAATTGGCTTATCTAGGGAGACTGGTGTTTTCCTTTCTTAAATTTTTTTTATTTTTTATTTTTAGAGATCAGGTCCAGAGCCTGACAAGTTTATTTACCTGGAGAAATAGATTTTAGGTTCTAGAAGAAAAGATTAAAAATACAATTTGAAGTGAAAGGGTAATCTGATGACACAAATTATCATTGATTAAAGAGCCACTTTACCTCAGACCCAGTACAAATTCTGTGCTTCACAGTAGAATTCGTCTAACCTTGTTGAGAGAGGAGACAGCCTGGCAAGTAATACCCAGGGCATTATTTCTGGGCTCCAGTTAACCAAGGATAATTATTCATTTTACTAAAACCCGTTTGTAGGACCCACAAAATTATAATGTAGTAGATCAGTACAAGGCTTTAGAGTCTTACACATGTGGGTCAGATCCTGTCTCTACCAGTTATTTGCCATGAGACCTTGGTCATAGTACTTAACTTTTTTTTTTTTTAAAGATTTTATTTATTTATTTGACAGAGAGAGACACAGTGAGAGAGGGAACATAAGCAGGGGGAGTGGGAGAGGGAGAAGCAGGCTTCCCGCCGAGCAGGGAGCCCGATGCGGGGCTCGATCCCAGGACCCTGAGATCAGGACCTGAGCCGAAGGCAGATGCTTAACGACTGAGCCACCCAGTCGCCCCAGTACTTAACTTTTCTAGGCCTTATTTTCTTATCTCTAAAAAGGGGGTAATAATACTATTTACTTCATACAATTATTGGGAAAATGAAATTACTTCATAAGTACAGTGAATGGCAAATAATAAACTAAAAAATTATAGCAACTACTCTTATTGGGAGGCTTTCAGATCGTTTATGATCTTTATCTAGTTGTCATCACAGACAGAAAGAATGAAAATTTTTTGTAGTGTATAATGCCAGTTATGCAAATATAATGAATATTCTACAAAACACAGATTCTCAATTTTAGGGAAAACATTATTTTCAAATTTACCACTGAAGCATTATTATAAACTTGAATAAAAAATTGTTTGCCCTATTGAAATATTTACAATATTCTCCCCACTATGAGAGCCATGGATAGAGAAGTGTTAATGTCATATTGTATGAGTTTTTCTTATATTCAGATATAGTTTATTCTTGGGAAAATATTAACTGTTTAGGCAAATTCAGCAAAAGTTAGTGACTAGAGGGAATTGAACTAATGCATACACTGAATAGAATATCCTAGTATTTTCTTGATTTGTTCAAATGGGAGAAATCATGTAATTTTTTTGAAAAGTGCAATTTATATGAAAATGTAATTTCTAGACATTCAGCAGCCCATTTACAGGGTAAAAAACTGTTGTCATAAATCCAAAAAAATGCAATTTTACATTTTCATGACTATTTATCAAAATGAAATATTTTTCTGCAGGCACGATAGATAGCTTATTATTATACATTTGGGGTTTTTAAAGATTCATATTTTGTTTTAGAAACAGACTATTATTTCTGACTGACTGCTTTGGGTTTTAAAACCAATGTTGTCATTAGCAGAGAAGCATACCAAGTTACATAAGCAAAAACAAAATCAAGCTATACTTGAACAGCACCTCTGAGGAAGTTTCTCAAGAAGTCATTTAGGCAATTTAAAATGTATTTTTTTCCTCTGATGTTCTGATATGCTACATATAGATAAAGTTTAATTGCCCTTGGGTGATTATTTTAAAAGGAATCTCAAAGCTAAATCTTAATCCCTTAATTTCTAAGTACCTCACAGTGTTTCCCTTGTGATCATCTGGTTTACCACTTCTTTGCTAATTAACCCTAGAGAAATTCCTCTCAGAATTCCTATTTACTCTGTATATAAATATACAAGTATCTGCTGTTGATGGTATTTTGAAAGAACCATTTTATAGATTATGGGGGGCATCTGCCTCATTCACAGTCTTTTTTTTGAAAAATCTTTCTCCTCTATGTGATTGAACACTTACAGCCATTTTTTATCACATGATCCCCACTCTCTGAATCAAGGCTCAGCTATTAAGATTCTCTTTCCTATTACTTGAATTTCTGAGCCAGTAGCCAGTTGTAGTCTTCATTGGCTTGAGGTTTTCATTTTAGGGAAGCACTGATCTATAATATCCTCAAAAAGATGGAAATGTAGTTTTCAGAGAGGGAGAAAGAGTGGACAGATTATGCAGAGAGAAGCATTTTCAAGTTCATGAAGTCCCTACAAGTCAAAGAGAGTAATTTTTGTTTCCTAACACTTTCCAGTTGCTGGTTCCAGACCCTCACGAGAACCACTTATCCATGATTTTCATAAGCTATTCCTGTGTCCCTATAACAAATTTTACTTTGTTGAAGTAGCTCATGTGAGTTTCTGCTATTTGCAACCAAAGAACCTCTACTAAGGAGGTAATTCAAATCTATGGCCTTGTTTAGGGAAAAAAATGATGGTCCTGGTCATGGAAACTTTTCCTATGAAATTATGCAAGACTGAATTTATATACCCTGTAAAAGCATTGGAAGTCATTAGTAACAAAAGATGAAAAGCATGTGTAATTTTAGGAATTCCTATTCATTGGCAAAAAATTAAAACATGATTACTTCATAGGCCAGGAAAGCTTTTTCAGCATCTTTGAGGAAGAACTTAAGGAAATAATTTATAAAGCACAAATACAAAACTACACAGGGATTTCCAAGAGTAGTTTTTACAATAAGGAATTTTTGCCTCTGATTTAGACTCTTTATACTCCTTCCACTGTACATATTATCAGAGATAATTTAAGTAATTCTCCTAAAGTCATGGTAGATATATGCCAGAACAGAGATCAATTCCAAGACACATGTTCTCAGCTACTCTGCTGTTCTGCGTCCTGAGGTGGTGCTAAAATTTGGAGGTTGCCAAGCTTAAAACCCCTCTAAGTACATTTTGCAACTAGTGATATGTACAAAGGAAGGATATGAAGAAAGGAAGCTTCTGATATTCCTTATCTACATCCCTTACTCCTTCTAGGTATTCATCTCTACCTAATTCTGCCCATTCCCAGGCCCAGGCCCACAAGAGAGTATAAAATGCTTGAATATTACCATTATTTAGTAACAAGCAGCTACAAATCACCCATCTTTACTGCCCCTGTCTGGACTTCTCTTGTGATTTTGTAGGATTAGGAGTCATATTTGAGATCTTAGAAAGCAGGATATTGGCACTGAGAATCTTCCAAAGAAAAGAGGCTTCTACTGTAAGGTATTTGCTTCTTTATATACTATTTAAGTAATGGCTTTAAGTATTGCTGTGGGTGAATGACCATCTTTGTCAGCTATCACGATTTAAAATTGGGCCCTAAAGACCTAATAGTTTTTACTACTTTAAATAAAGCTGATAGCATCAGATGATTCCAGTATAATTTTATTTTAAGTGTATTTAGGTGGCTATCTATAGTTGACAGTGACAAATTAGTATAGCTTAAGGCTCTTTTCATATGCATTGATCCGTGCTAAAAAGACCAATTATAGCTCTTATTGCAGTATGTTGTGAGTCTAGAAACAATGGACAAATTTATGATGAGGCAGTTACCTAACTATAGCAAAATACGTTAGCCTTTTTTTTTTTTGATGAATGTAAAAATAAACACTATGGCTACTATAAAAATGACTAAAAACATCTCTGATAGAATTACTGTAATTTTCTTCACTTAGAGAAATTCCATGCCATATGTTGGGGGGGGGAGTCATACTTATAGTGCCAGAGATTGGTTTAGATGGAGAGATAACAAGCAAGTTGCTTAAGTTATTATTGCTTCCACGAGTCTAGCAGGAAAAAGGAACAACATTAGGAATAATTGATAGTGAAGGGATGAGGGAGATAAAAAGAGATGGACTGGGAAGAATTTAATGGCTCTTTGTGGCTTTACATCTGTATGTATGTAGCACAGTTTTTGTGCTACATTAAAGTTTCATTATTTTCACATTTCATGTTTTCATATTTTGCAATCCTCTTTTTTCTGCTAAATTTACCAAGTAATACCATGTAGATAATGGAGAACTATTTCTATAAATGCCATCGAATGTGTTACTGAAAATGAATAGAGTGTTTCACTGATGCATTTCCTTCAAAATACATTTTCAATTAGCAGCAGAGGATTGGTGTACAAAACATAGTCCTTTAAAAATTACGTAAAAAATAGACCATCGTATGACAAAAATGAAAGCCTAAAATCATGAATATTTGTATCTGTGTTCAATTTTAGTGGGTCCAATTGTGTGTCAGTCTGCTTTTACAAACTTCATTTTCTTATGGTATTTGGTGTTTACATAGAAATGCACTCTACCTCTCAGTTCCTTGACCTTTACTTTACCACAGGATACATTTTAATAGTAATTTCTGTTAATTTCACCAATGAGTTAAGTATATTTTATGTGTAAATATCTGAGAGCAATGATTGAAATGATTTTCATAATCTTGTATTAGCATAATATTTTTTTAAAGTAATTCTTCTTTCAGAGTTAAGACAGAAACCATGATTGTATTCTCTCTCCATGACTGAATCATCATGCAACTTCTTGCAAGAACTTGTATTTTTGGTGCTTTAATTGAGTAGAAGCGAAAAAATTTTAATACTTGCCCTAAGCATATGCTTTCCATGTTGTGTGGAGGAGGGCTATAACTCAAAATGCCACTATTTCAACCAAACACTGAATTTCCGGATCAGTGCTGCAGAAAGACACAGTGAGGGCAAGGATCACATCATTCACCATACATTTCTTTCACTCCCTATTTTGCCATGTACACAATCATGCTTAGCTTTGGAAATCATAGGATTGAGTGTCTTCAGGTGAATATAGTCTGTCTTCAGGCATCTTCATTCTCCCCTCCTGTCTGCCATAGGGAATATGCTTGTCAATGCTTGTTCAATGTGTTTTTAAATACCACATTTTTTTGAATTTTATTTTATTATGTTAGTCACCATACATTATTAGTTTTTGATGTAGTGTTCCATGATTCATTGTTTGCATATAACACCCAGTGCTCCATGCAATATGTGCCCTCTTTAATACCCATCACCAGGTTAACCCATCCCCCACCCCATCCCCTCTAAAACCCTCAGTTTGTTTCTTGGAGTTCATAGTCTCTCATGGTTCATCTCCCCCTCCGATTTCCCCCCCTTCATTTTTCTCTTATCCTAATGTCCTCCATGCTATTCCTTATGTTCCACAAATAAGTGAAACCATATGATAATTGACTTTCTCTGCTTGACTTATTTCACTTAGCATAGTCTCCTCCACATGTTTTTTTAAAAGATTTTATTTATTTATTTGAGAGAGTGCATGCGTGAACACGAGTTGGGGGAGGGGCAGAGGAGAGGGAGAAACAGACTTCCCACTGAGACATGGGGCTCCACAAGGGGAGGGGTGGGTCCATGTGGGGGAGGGGGGTGAGGGGGGGGTGTCCATGTGGGGCTCCATCCCAGGACCCTGAGATCATGACCTAAGCCAAAGTCAGATGCTTAACCACCCACGTGCCCCTGAACACCACATGTTTTAAATTCAACTCTGTTTGCTTGTCTTCATGCAAGAAATACCTAAAACAGCACCAGTCATACAGTGTGAGTGTTGTTGTTGCTAGTAAAAGTGTAAGAATTTCCTAATTCCACTGCCATTTGTTTCTCTGAACTAAATCAACATCTCTTTGTTACTTATCCATGTGTTGTAGAATGACAGAAGAGATACAGTCTTATGGAACTAAATGTTGGAAAAAGCTATGATATTCTTTTTTTTTAACATTTTATTTATTTGTTGGAGAGGGAGAGAGCACAAGCAGGGAAAGCGGCAGGCAGAGGGAGAAGCAGGCTCCCTGCTGAGCAAGTAGCCTGATGTGGGACTTGATCCCAGGACCCCAGTATCATGATCTGAGCCCAAGGCAGACACTTAACTGACTGAACCACCCATGTGTCCCAAAAAACTATAATACTCTGGGAATTAAATTTGTCCTCATCAGGAAATATTGCTGAATTAACATCATCACTTGTAGTATATTATACCCTTTTGGAGTGGCTTTTCATTTAGAGATATTTCTCTCATTTTTTGGACTGCCATAATGTTTTGTAATAAGCAGTATTAATTGTTAGGACCCAATCTGCCTCCTTTAGAAAATCTAAGTTGTACATGATGCATTTATGGTTATAGGTGGGCAAGTTAAAGAACACTTAAGAATAGAAATGCTTTCATTGACATCTGTTTCATTGACATCTATTCATTGACAGCTATATGATGTGAAAAAGTATTATATAATATCAAGACAGTTTGCTGTGTTCATATACTTTAGCTTATTCAGTTAAAATTTATTGTAACATTTCTTTGTGCCACTTAAGTTGTGTATAAAATGATAACACTGTGGCTAGAGCTGCCAAAGTTTAAGTGTGCCCTGTAGCTGCCATCTTCATGTACAATGGTCACAGTCATGTGTACCTGTGCTTGAACTTTCTTGGCAGCTCTTGTGAATGAGGAAGAGATGCAGGCTTAAAGCTGGAAAACCTGAGTTCAAATCCAGACTTCGACTCTTTGTGGCTTTCTGGTTTTGATTAATCCCATTTTCTTTCTTAAGCCTCAACTCTTCCTTATGTCAAAAACAGATGAGATAATGCGTGAAAGCATTTGTAAACTCTAGAGAGGTTCCTAAATTTAAAATGTTGGAATTATTATAAAATGTGTAGGCAGGTATTATTATGGAGCAAATGAAAAGCGCTTTCAATGAAAATGTCATGCCAGCAGGGACTTTGCCAGAATATCTTACCCAGGGCTCCTTTGAAAGCTGGACTCAGATCCTTGATTGGCAGTAGCATGCTTGGAGCACTACATGGCCCTGCTTCAGTGCTCCCACTGTGTTTTCACAAAGCTCGCTCATTGTTAATTAAACTGAGCCAAGAGTGTCAGCATTTATTAGGCTAGACTCTGGACAAGCAAGAAACTGTGAAAGCAAAGAATTTAAAATTTGAGAAAGGTTATTGAAAATATATAGGCTTTGAGGTTTACATACATTGTCTTCTTTGTACAATTTAAAAATAGGGATCTGTATCCAAACAAGGAAAATGCAAAAGAAATGTCTGGCTTTGCTAATGCTGATGGACATGTGGGTCTTTTAGTGCCATTGAAGCATTTAGATTTTTATCCCCAAGAGGTCTGCAGTCTTCACTCAGCTGGAACAAGTGGAAAAGGATCTCACAGATAACAATGTTATAGCTAGAATATCTAGAGTCATTTTCATCTGGATGATGCATTTTACTTTCTACATCTTTAAAATAGAAAAAAAGAGCCTCGTTCTTTTTTTTTTCCTGAGTAGCATAACTCACATCTTGAAAAGCTATTGACAGACTCCCATTTCTCTGATATATTTAACCAGAAGGAGCTCTTGATGATGAGTGATCATTTACAGGTACTTTTAAAGGCAGGAGTTAATGGAAGTGAGAATAAAGGGAGAAATTATTCCTATTCTTTACTGTGTCTTCCAGTTAAAAGATTTTTAGCCTTGTCTGAAGGAAACCTGCCTCATTCACTGCCTGGTGATAATTGATGAATACTGACTTATATCTATACCATGCCAGCTTTAAAGTGTCCTGTTTTTTTATCTTTGAGAATACTTCCTTCTGTGAGTCAGTAAAGTCGGATCTAAAAGGGTTTTCTCCCACTCTACTTTAAATAAGAGCATAGTCAATTTTAAGGAGTATGTGTAGAAATAAATTGTACTTTGGTGCTTCTCTAATAACCAAAAGAAAAAAAAATGGGACAATGTTCTTGGAATTAAAGAGGGACGTGCTCACATTTGCCAGTATTTGTATGGAACCAAATGATTCTTAAACAGATTAATATTAGTCAGTGACACATAAGCATATCCCAGTGTATCTGAAATTATGGCCAGGTACTCCTGTCTGTTTTACTCTATGAAAGTATTACTATCAGCTACACATTTTTTTTTTTCAGATATAAGGAATTTTTAAAAATTAATTTATTTTTATTATTATGTTAATCCCCATACATTACATCATTAGTTTTTGATGTAGTGTTCCATGATTCATTGTTTGCCTGTCAGCAGCTCCAATTTGTACAAATTTCCATGCTTATTTTTCAGAAGATTTGTTGAGTATATAAAGGGTATTTTTAAAAATATTAGATTGCAGTTTACTGTAAGTAAAAAATTATAATGAATGAATTGGTACACATTAAATGACATTAAAATAATCTCCTTTAAAAATAGAAACAGACACTACATAATTGTTTTACAATTTTTACTTAGTTTTATCATAAATTAAATTGAGATAATTCTCTTACATTTGGTTTCCTGCCTTACATGGATCAGACAAGAGATCTGTTCTTTTCAATGTATCTAATTTTCAAAGTGGTTAAGATTTCATGTTTCATTGTAATAATTTTTAACTACTCAGTCTATTTATAAAAACAACCAATGAGAGAAATCAAATGGATCTTATGAAGAAACATCCATTAATGAGCAAATAAATGGGGATTAGAAAAGTCTGTCTGAATCACAAGGCAGAGATGGCATTTAGTATCCAAGTCCACTTCCAGACAAAATTAGCAAAGGCTGCAGTGAAGTTAAAGCCTGCTGGTTACAAAATTGGAAATTGGTTTCCTGGGGCTCTCTATAAACTCTTCATTACTTTACTCAATCATGGTTCATTAGCAAGTTAACAGACAGAAGACCAGTGCACGTTGGGATGTTTGTAGAGCCAATCCTTCCATCTCCTTGATCATCACTTAAAACCTGAGTGTCACAGCAGATTAGACATTACATCAAGCTGCATTTTCATACAGTGCTGTACATGGTCAGCCCACAGATCATATCCACTTAAACTAAATATTGTTAAGTGTTTTTGGTTTATCACACATTTCATAGGGCAGCAAAGGTTTTATTTAATTCAAAGTGACTCTGATGGAACAAAAAAAAAATCTCAAAAGGCATCTGAAAAAGAAACAACTTGAAGAAACTCAGTTAAGAGATTGGACTAAAGTAAATTTAATAGTTCCCATTAAGTTGGATTTAATTCACTGGAGGGGAAAAAAATCCATAGGGACATTAGGGCATTTAAATGTGCTTCTGAAAGTGGTTAGACAAACTGTCTCTTGGCTCATGAAATAGTTTTGTTCAACCTAAGCAAATGGCTTTGACTCTTAGACCAAAACAATTCATTTTATGCAGTTCATATTGTAAGAATGTATTTTTGTAGTGTTGTGACTCTTGAAAAACACTAACTAGGGAATGTACATAACTCCCTAGGACCCACTAGAAGTTATGGTATATTTCTATTTTGGACTCATAGGTATTTGTGTTACTCAGAGGATCTGTTATTAGTTGCTGTCTAGAGTATCCATTACTCAAATATTATGTGTATTTCATATTCTGAGAGTATTTCATATTCAGGGAGTGGGCCTAATTATCAGATGAAATAAAGTGGGATGACTATTCAGTTTAAGAAGAATTGGATTTACAAGACAAGGATGCCCACTCTCACCACTGTTATTCAACATAGTACTGGAAGTCCTAACCAGAGCAATTAGGCAAGAAAAAAAAAAAAAAGAACATCCAAATTGGAAAGTAAGAAGTGAAAATTTCTTTATATGCAGATGACGTATTATATATGAAAAACCCTAAAGACTCCACCAAAACACTGTTTGAACGAATAAATTCAGTAAAGTTGCAGGATACAAAATTAACATACCAAAGCCAGTTGCATTTCTATACACTAATAATGAAGCAGCAAAAAGAGAAATTAAGAAAAAAATCCCATTTATAAATACATCAAAAGGAATAAAATATTAAGGAACAAATTTAACCAAGGCGATAAATGACCTATACACTGAAAATTGTAAGACATTGCCAAAAGAAATTGGAGAAGACTCAAATAACTGGAAACATATTTCATACTCATGGATTGGAAGAATTAATGTTAAAATGTCCAAAGCAGTTTGCAGATTCAGTACAGTCCCCTTCAAAATTCCAATGGCATTTTTCATAGAAATAGAACAAACAATTCTAAAATTTGTATGGAACCACAAAAGACCCCAAGTAACCAAAGCAGTCTTGAGAAAAAACAAAGCTGGAGGCATCATGCTTCCTGATTTCAAACTATACTACAAAGCTGTAGTAAGCAAAACAGTAGTATTGGCATAAAAACAGACCTATAGATCAATAGAACAGAATAGAGTGCCCATAAGTAAACCTAAGCATATATGGTCAATTAATTTCAAAGAGCCATGCATATACAATGGGGAAGGGATAGACTCTTCAATAAAGAATGTTGGGAAAACTGGACAACCACATGCAAAAGAAAGAAACTGGACCACTCTCTAACACCATACATAAAATACAACTCTGAATAGATTAAAGACTTGAGCATAAGACCTGAAACCTTAAAACTCCTAGAAGAAAACATAAGTAGTAAGCCACTTGACATTGATCTTGGTGATGATTGTTTAGAATGACATTAAAAGCAAAGGTGACAAAAGCAAAAATAAAGAAATGGGACTACATCAAACTAAAATCCTTCTGCACAGCAAAGGAAACCATTGACAAAATGAAAAGGCAACCTAACTGAATAGGAGAAGATATTTACAAATCATACATCTGATAAGGAGTTAATATTCAAAATATATAAAGAACTCCTACAACTCAGTAGGAAAAAAACAATCCAATTAAAAAATGACAGAGGATCTGAATAGACATTTTTCCAAAGAAGTCATACAAATGGCCCACGGGTACATTAAAAGGTATACAATCTTACTAATCATCAGAGAAATGCAAATCAAAACCACAATGAGATATCACCTCACACCTGTTAGAATGGCTGTCATCAAAAAGACTAGTGTTGGTGAGGATATGGAGAGGAGGAAAGCCTTGTGTACTGTCAGTGGGAATGTAAATTGGTGTGTCTACTATGGAAAAGAGTATGGAGGTTCCTCAAAAAATTAAAAATAGAACTACCATATTATCAGCAGTTCGAACTGGATATATACTTTGATATATACCTTCTGGGGATATATCTAAAGGAAATGAAAACAGGATATTGAAGAAATTCTGCACTCCCGTGTTCACTGCAGCATTATTCATAGTAGCCAAACTATAAAAACAACCTAAGCGTCCATCAGGGGATAAATGGATAAAGAAGGTGTGTGTGTGTGTGTGTGTGTGTGTGTAATGGAATATTATTTAGCCATGACAAAAAAGGAAATCCTGCCATTTGCAACAACATGAATGGACCTGGAGGGCAGTATGCTAAGTGCATACTTATGCACTTATACTGCATGGCATCACTTATATGTGAAATCTAAAAAAAAAGTTCAGGTCATAGAAACGGAGAGAAAAATAGTCACCGGAGGCTGGTGGTGAGTGGGTAAAAGAGAGGTTGGTAAAGGGGTACAAATATTCAGCTATAAAATGAATAAGGCCTGAAAGTTTAATGTAAAACATGGTTACTATAGTTGATAACGCTGTATTGTATAATTGAAATTTGCTAAAAGAATACAACAAATTCTGTTTTCACACACAAAAAGATAAATATGTGAGGTGTAGGATATTAATCAAGTAGGTGGTGGGAATTCTTTTACATGTATATATGTATCAGATCACCACGATATATACTTGAAATACAGTTTTATTTGTAAAAAGAAAAAAAAAAGGATTGGAGTTGCTAGAAAGGAAATAGAAAACGCAAGGATGACTTGTTACATTTTTTAAAAAAGATGCTTCAACCATAAGTAACAAAGCAAAAATGGTATTTTATTTAACACTTACTTTATATAGGAGGAAAAAAGAGGACACTGATTTATTCTGGCTTAAATTTTAACTTTTTTGAGAGAGAGGTTTCCATTTTTTCCACTTTTTTTTTTCAGTTCTAGGTTTCTTGCATTTATTTAACAATTTCTAGGTCAGCCTTCCCTACATTATTTTCTTATTTGTTTTCATAGAAAGGTAGACTTTTATGAAATGCAGCCTGTATACCAACAGGTGAAGACACAGTTATCTGAATATCATACTTTACTGCTGCCTGATGGATCCAAACGTATTGATTGGAATGAGAAGTTCACCATGATTTTAAAAATCCTAGTAAAGTTTGATTTAATAATAGGCAATTGAACTGTATGTTTATTTATATTCAGGCTACAGAATTTCATTGTCTTTTATTCTTTCTTGACACTAAACCTTGTCATAAGGTAAAAATTGCTCTATCCTTGGCTTCCAGAAAATTAGGCTGATTTTGGTTTAAATTACAGAGAACAGATCTGGCCCAGAAGGAGTCCATATTTGTGAGATAATTGGGAGTCTGAGAATCTGTAGACCGGTTTGGGCTGTCAGGTCTCTTCCGATTTATGCCTAGTGGGACACATGGGTATTTTATACTGGCCTCACATTAGCCTCAGTTCTGAGATAATGGTATCATTATCAGGAGGTTCAGGAGGGACAGAGATTTGAACTGGCCTCAAAACTTGCATTATTAGATTTATTTGCTTTATTTTGTTAGACCTTAACTCTAAGAAGTAACATCATGCATTGACTTTCTGTCCTTTTCTTTTTTTTGCAATTTTATCGGTGTATAACTTGTTATTCCCAACTGTCCTCTATTTTCCTTTACACTCTTTTACCCCTAAGGGAATTCAGTAGCACTGTGTTATGACTTGAAAGTATTCCCAAATAGTAAAATAAACAAAACTATTACAAAAAATCTCTCTTGTATAAATCAGACTGACTTTTTAAAGTTTATGTCTTTGGCACTATTATTTTAGATCAAAGACTCTTAGCAAGCAAGAACAATGTAAGGCTTGGTTAACTTTTGTCCAATGCCATGTAATTAAACTTTAATATACATTGACTGTTTTTACCCATTAACATAATTTTGGTTACTCAAATGCATTATTTTCTTTTTAATTTCCTTAATATATCATATTATGTACAATAGGAAGCAAGTAGGAGTCAATAGGAAAACATTTTTTCCTGCACTTATTTTTTGGAGAATTCTGATTATATCAATATTTACCCTCTCTTTTTTCATTCTTAGGCAGAGATAAATATTTTCTCCAGTAGCGAAGGTATTACTTCATTATTTTCAGCAGGATTCTCTCTTAGGTTTCCTTCTAGTTATTAACTGCTTTGTTTACAATCATCTCAAGAATACCATTCCTCTCATTCAGAAGTGCACAGTCCTTACCTTACAACTCAGTGCCTGAGAGAATTGAAGAATGTGAATGCTATTGCTCTGAGGTTTCTTAACATAATAAATTTATCAGTGTATATATATCCCGTTTGTGGGTCTGTGCCACAGTTTGATGGAGTCTGACCTGATTTCTTCAGTGACAGCCAATTTGCAGAGAAATATTTTTGTCTTTTTCCCCTAGAACAGTTACCTAATGAAACAATTAATCACCTTCTAAATCAAATGCAAAACTTTCAATTAACACGGCTGAAGAAATGGAAATTATAGGTGCTATATCCTGAGTAGGAAAGTGAGTGAGGTATAGAACTAGTCAAACTCATTGTGTAGGCACTGGTGATGATAATCTATTTCAAAGAGAAGAATCAAGTTGGCATTCAGAGTAAATAAAGGCTGGACTTGAATCATTAGGGTGGAATGCAAAATAGAGTGAGAAATTCATCATATACAGCCTTCCCAGGGTGGGATGCAGAATGGGATGAGAAATTCTATATTATATAGTGTCCTTTTTTTGTTTTAAGAAGATGCATATGGTCTAAAACACTAAATTTTATTATAATTCCTGAACTTTCTGGGTCCTATAAGTGTTTTTTTCCCTCATTATTAGTAGATGGGCATCTATTAATTGTTTCAGCTCCCAAATAACAGGAGAACACTCTCCAGTGTGTCTGTAGAGTTGTCTTAGAATTGGGTAGGGGGACCGAAGGCTAACAGGCAGAACCAGAATAGAGGGAAAGCAAGACCTGATAAAGAAAGTGGCTTGAGGAGGTAGTGGATTGAAGGTGGGAGTGGGTCACACACAAAAGGTCAATTTCAGACACAAGAGTAGAACCAAGAATCATGGACGATGGACTTGGACTAGGGTGAGCACTGAAGGATTGCAGAAAGTGCACCGGACTGGGACTTATGGACTTCTGGGCTTGGTTTTGTGACAGATTATTTATATGACTTTAGGTATATCCTTTAAAATTACTGGTTCTCAGTTTCATCATCTGTAAAATGAATGGAAAGACCATATAGTTTCTAAGTTCCATCACAATTTTATTTTTATTTTTTATTTATTTATTTTTTTTAAAGATTTTATTTATTTATTTGACAGAGAAAGACACAGCGAGAGAGGGAACACAAACGGGGAGTGGGAGAGGGAGAAGCAGACTCCCTGCCGAGCAGGGAGCTCGATGCGGGACTCGATCCCGGGACTCCAGGATCATGACCTGAGCCGAAGGCAGTCGCTTAACCAACTGAGCCACCCAGGCGCCCCATCACAATTTTAAAATCTGTGATTCCATGGTATGTCTTACTCGGAGGCATCAGACTGTCAGAAGGAATGAGGCTGCTTAGGGAACATTAGAATGAAGTTGAAAATGAGCACTCTAGATCAATTCTTTTGACACTGATGGTTAGTTAGCAGTTTAACAACCACAGTTAGCAAATGAATTCATGAAAAAGATAAAGAGAACATTCACCAAATACACTCTATTAAGAAACACTTTCTGTTTTATGTGATGACAGTAACAGTAGATTAGAAAAGTTACTTAAAGAAGTAACTTCTGTATTTAAAAAAGTTGTTTAACAGAGGAATGCACTGATTTTAGATTTCATTTACTTGCTATTAATAAAAAGCTATACTTGCACATAAATGAAAAAATGCTTATAACAAAAACACTAAAAACTTTAAATTTTTACTTTTTCCTGCAAAAGAAATTATGTTGAAATCACATTGAAATTCTATTGAATGCGAATATGGTACACGCCATACTGTCTCTGAAGGTATGTGTTGGGATACAGACTTTATCTAGACACAAATCTCCTAGGTATTTTTTTTTTTTTAAAGATTTTATTTATTTATTTGACAGAGACACAGTGAGAGAGGGAACACAAGCAGGGGGAGTAGAAGAGGGAGAAGCAGGTTTCCTGCAGAGCAGGGAGCCTGATGCGGGGCTCGATCCCAGGACCCTGGGATCATGACCTGAGCCGAAGGCAGACGCTTAACGACTGAGCCACCCAGGCGCCCCAAATCTCCTAGGTATTTTAACAAAATATGAATAGAGAGAAAACAGAATTACTCCGAGGAAAAATTGAGAGCCAACTTGTACTCTACAGGCACTGAGATAGCAGAAACAGCTGCACAGCAGCTTAATCCGTGTGACAAGCCCAGAACTCTACAATAACGGCTGGCATTGTCTGATGAAATTGCCAAGGAGCCAGATGCCACAGCTGGGAACATTATCCTTGTGTTTCTGATGAAACTGATACAGCAAATGGTACTCCATTGTTAACTCCTTGCCATCCATATAAGGTTTCTCAAGGAATTGAGATCTCTTATAAAGCCTAAGTTCCGAAGGATAATGGCAAGGACAATAATTTTATTAGAGAAAGAAACTGAAGAAGAAACTGTAAATATTGCTCAAAGAAGAAAAAATAGAAAATAGTGATTTTTAAATGACAAGCTATAGAGGATTAGAGGAGTTGTGACAGTATCAGGTTGACAAATGCTCTAAAAATTACAGCACTATTTATTTCTCTAACGTAGGTAGTAGTATTTTTTGCCAAAGACAATGAGAAAAACAACAGGGGGAATATTTGACCTAAAAAGATGATAAAGAATTTTTTCATGATAACATGCTAAATAATACATAAATGTTAATATTTATAATGTGTTTGACCCTGTGCATGGGCTTCAAGGAGTCTATAGTATAGAGTAGTATAGTCTACTGTATAGTCTGTATACAGTGTGTTATATTTTATGGTTTATGTGCAAAGTACAAGACCCTGTGAATTACCAGATGGTTTGAGTCTATGGTGTATTCTCATCTATAAATATAGTATGTTTTATGTGATGGACTAACAACTCCCATGTCCTCACTATATTCAAATTCTGATTCCTGGAACATATGATGAATATATTACCTTACATTGCAAAAGGGACTTTGCAGATGTGTATGGAATTTGAGATGAGGAGTTATCCTGAATTGCGTGGGTGAGCCATTCTAATTACATCAGTACTTAAAAGCAGACAACTTCTGTGGTTGGATCAGAGAGATGATATAGAAGGAGAGTTTGAAGCATGAGAGAGATTCAACTCAGCAGGGCTGGTTTGAAGTTGAAGTAAGGAGACCATGAGTCAAGGAATATAGGTGACTTCTAGAAGCAGAGAGGATGGGCTTCAGCTGAAAGATAGCAAGGATCTCAGTGCCACAACCATAAGGAAATGAATTCTGTCAATCAAGTGAATGATCAAGGAAATGGGTTCTTCTCTATACCCTCCAGAAGGAAATGCAGCCCTGGCAACACTTTAATTTTTGCCTTAATGAGACCTGTGTAATGAGGACTATAAAATAATAAATTTGTGTTGTTTTAAGCTGTAAAGTTTATAATAACTTGTTATTGGAGCAATAAAAAACAAATGTAATCCATAAGTAATTAAATGCATAATAAGTTAAAAATACAAGGGGAAAGTAGCTATATAAATAGTGATACATTGAAATGATCAAGTCTTATTATCTACTGAGTTAGTGATTAAAAAGGGGTAACTTTTTTGAGAGCATGTAGGACTCAGTTGAACTGAGAAGTTTTTATAAGAAACAGATTAAATAAAAAACTAATGATAATATGGTGATTAACATAATAAAATTTTAAAAAAACAGACTAGGAAGGATATGTAGACTTTGCTGAAAAGAAAATGAAGTCTCTGACCATTATGTGTGGGAGACTGACGAGAAAACTTTTATTTGTAGGAAAAGTTATGAGATTTTTTTTTTTGGAAGAAATGGGTGAGAGCCTTGGTTATTTATATATACGAATCATAGAACAGTAGGGAAAACTGGGTTTGGGAAAGATTGTAGAAATTGCTTGGGATTTCTTGTAATGCCAAGAAGTCTGCTTATGTATGTATATATGTATATGTATATATTTATTTTCCAGTATAATTAATATACAGTGTTATATTAGTTTCAGGTGTACAGTATAGCAATTCAACAATTTTATACATTATTCAGTGCTCATCATGATAAGTGTATTCTTAATCCTCTGACCTATTTCACCCAGCCCCCTACCCACCTCCTCTCTGGCAACCACCAATTTGTTCTCCATAGTTAAGAGCCTGTTTTTTTTGTTTGTCCCTTTTTTTCTTTGTTCATTTTTGTTTCTTAAATTTCCCTTATGGGTGAAATCAAATGGTATTTGTCTTTCTCTGACTGACTTATTTCACTTAGCATTATGGCTCCTAGGTCCTTTCATGTCATTGCAAATGGCAAGATTTAATTCTTTTTTATGGCTGAGTAATATTCCATCACACACACACACACACACACACACACACACACACACACACACACACCCACCCACCCCATATCTTCTTTTCCATTCATCTGTTGATGGATACTTGGATGGCTTTCATATTTTGGCTATTGTAAATAATGCTTCAATAAACACTTTTCCAATTATTGTTTTCATATTCTTTGTGTAAATACCCAGTAGTAGAATTACTGGATCATATGGTGATTCTGTTCTTAATTTTTTGAGGAACCTCCATACTGTTTTCCATAGTGGCTGCCCCAATTTATATTCCCACAAACAGTGCACAAGGGTTCCTTTTTCTCCACATCCTCACCAACACCTGTTGTTTCTTGTGTTGTTGATTTTAGCCATCCTGACAGATGTGAGGTAATATCTCATTGTAGTTATGGTTTGCATATCCCTAATGATTAGTGATGATGAACATCTTTTCATGTCTGTTGGCCATCTGTATGTCTTCTTAGGAGAAATTTCTGTTCATGTTTTCTGCCCATTTTTAATTGGATTATTTCGGGTTTTGGGGTGTTGGGTTGTGTAAGTTCTTTAAAAATTTTGAATACTAACCCCTTATTGTATATATGATTTTCAAGTATTTTCTCTCATTCAGTAGGTTGTCTTTTTATTTTTTTGATTATTTCCTTTGCTGTGCAGAAGATTTTTATTTTGATGTAGTCCCAATAGTTTATTTTTGCTTTTGTTTCCCTTGCCTCTGGGGACCTACCTAGAAAAAAGTTGCTACAGACAATGTCAGAGAAATTACTGCCTGTGTTCTCTTCTAAGATTTTTATGGTTTCAGGTCTCACATTTAGGTGTTTAATCCATTTTGAATTTATTTTTGTGTATGGTGTAAGAAAGTGGTCTGGTTTCATTCTTTTGCATGTAGCTGTCCAGTTTTCCTAACACCATTTGTTGAAGAGACTGCTTTTTTCTCATTGCATATTCTTGCCTAATTTTTGAATATTAATTGACCATAAATCATGGGTTTATTTCTGGGCTCTTTATTATGGTCTCTTGGCCTGTGTGTCTGTTTCTATGTCAGTACCATAACTGTTTTGATTACTATAGCTTTGTAGTATATCTTGAAATCTGGGACTGTGCTACATCCAGTTTTGTTCTTCTTTTTCAAGATTGCATTGGCTATTCAGGGCCTTAGGTGGTTCCATGTGAATCATTTATTCTAGAGGAAGATACAAAGATTTTCCATATACAGTCTGTGCCCTCACATGTGTAGTCTCCCCCTTAATCAACATCCTCCACCAGAGTGGTACATTTGTTACAATTGGTGAACCTATTTTGACACATTGTAATCTCCCAAAGTCCATAGTTTACCTTAGGGTTCACTCTTGGTGTTGTACATTTTATGGATTTGGACAAATGTATAATGACATGTAACCATCATTATAATAATATACAGAGATTTTCACAGGCCCTAAAAATTCACTGTGCTGTGAGTGAATGTAGTGTTTAGCCTTTTCAGCAATTGCACTCCCTAATATTTATCCAAAGGTGTTGAAAACTTATTTCCACATTAAAAACCTGCACGTGGACGTTTATAGCAGTTTTATTCATAATTACTAAAACTTGGAGGCAACCAAGATGTCCTTCAGTAGGTGAATGGATAA
This sequence comes from Neomonachus schauinslandi, assembly GCF_002201575.2. NCBI lineage: Eukaryota > Metazoa > Chordata > Mammalia > Carnivora > Phocidae > Neomonachus > Neomonachus schauinslandi. The sequence goes on along the minus strand of NC_058410.1, from coordinate 93,312,280 downwards.
ATAAACTGTGGAACATCAAGGTAATGGGATATTATTTAGTGCTAAAAAGAAATGAGCTATCAAGCCATGAGAATACATGGACGGATCTTAAATTCATATTACTAAGTGAAAGAATCAAGTGAAGTTTTCAATTTTTCATTCTTTCTTATATCAAAGTAAAAATGGGTACTGTAGAGATAATTTTGAATCCAGTGTTAAGTTATACTGAAATGTGATGGTCCTTCAACCTGCATACCTGCCCGCGATTCTATGCTCAGAAGGTGCCTTTGAAACTATTTCTGCTTTTAGGTCCTTAGATTGTTGCCTCCATATAGCTTAATAATATGCCTTTAAGTCCATGTATCAATGAGTCAACCTTAGACTGTATTTACTAGTCATATACTATGAAAGATGCAAATTGTTAACTTCCCAATATTAAATCATTTGCTTATATTTCTGTTTTCTGTTCCAATATATGTAGCCAAAAGTTCCATATCCTTGTAGAACTAGAGATGAGAATATGAGTGTCCCACTACCCTTCCCTCTACCTTCTCTCTCCACTTTCACCTTCCAGCTTGTTAGCTACACTTTTACTTTGTCAGTGAGCTCTCCTCTTTCTTTTAGAAATTGAAAAAATGTAATTGAGTAGAAAACAATTCAGTTGAAGGGCTGGAAAATGAAGTTGGAAGAAGTTTCCCAGGGAGGTAGCGCCAAAAGAGACAGGTAAAAGTGAAACAAAACAGATCACACAGTGGCTAATCCAGGCAGTCTTTTATCTAACCAATAGGATTATAGAAAGAGATAATGTTAAAAATAAGTCTACTGCACTTTATTCATAGATTTATTTCTAAAAGCTGAAAACCGATAAATAGTAACTGCATTATGTAGACAGTAAATATTGTTTACTGGAGAACCTTTTTTTTTTTTTCCCCTTAAAATGGCTCAGTGTCCTAACTCTTGAAGTTATTGCTAGCATGGAGGTGAAATGAACTTTCATCATATTCTCAAGGACTTTCATTTTATTTATTTAGATTTTAGTGTGTAATAATTGACATAGTTTTATGTATTTAAAGTGTACAGTGTGATGATTTGATACACATTTATACTGTAGAATGATTACCAAGATCAAGATAATTAATACATCTATCACCTCACATACTTAACATAGTTAGCTCTTTGTGTATGTGTGTGTGTGTATGTATGTGTGGTGAGAATGCTTAAGATCTACTCAGCAACTTTCAAGTATACGGTGATATGTTATTAACCCTAGTTCTTTTATTTTTTAACCATTTCAGTCATACTGGTGGTTTAAAGGGTTCCCCTTTTGATTTCTGCAGACACACCACCAGGTCCTTTTAATCTCTTGCTCCAGTCTATGTGGTTACTCAGCTCCTCTTGGCTCTGGTCATTCAGAACTTCCCCTTGTTGAGTTCACTCTTTTCTGAATTCTGCTTCTTACTGTTTTTTTGATTTACTCCTTTCTTGGCTTCTAATGACTTCCAAGTAATTTCCTAAAAAAGGATAAGAATGGGAGATTAGAGTAGAAGGTTAACATTGTGGAGTTCATGCACACTTGTTTTTATTTTTCATCTAATTTCATGGATATACCTGTGTATTGAATTTTAGGCCCCATAAATTTTCTCTCAGAACTTGAAAACGATTGCTCCATTGTTTTCTGAGATGCAGCTTACTGAGATATATTATGTTAAAATGATGCCCATTTCTTTGTAATGCCCCCCCCCTTTTTTTCCCCCTTCCTGAAAGCATTTAGGACTTTATCTTTGAAATTCTAAATTGTTATAAGGACTAGATGTGGGTCTTTGGTCATTCATTGCTCTGGAGATTTTTGAGTCTAAAACTTGTACCTAGCATTTCTTTAACTCTTTTTTTTTTAATCATTTCTTCCTTTAGTCTTTTCCTTTTTTCCTTTTATTCTCTCTGTTTACTATTTCTGGATACCTATTGGTGAAAAAGTTGAATGATCCCTAGAGAAAAACTCAAAACAGTAAAAAAAAATTGTAAGATTAAAAATAAAGACAGGCAAAGATTTTTTAGGAAATCAAACAAAAATAAAGCAACTGTGACATTAATTTCAAACAAAATGGAGTTAAAATATATTTAGGAAGAGCATAATGTATAATAAAGTTATGGATCATATATTTATATGTAAGGAAAAAAGATGCATATGTCTAAAAATTCAAACTATTATATGTAAAACAAGAAATAACACAGTTATTATGGAAGACAACGTGTAGTTTTCTGAGCATATATAACTATAGTCCAGGCTGAAAGTTTTATATGCATTAATATTTAATCCTGTAACAATGCTGAGGCAGATACTATTTTTCTCATTTTATATGGAAGGAAACAGTGTTAGGTATTTTAAGTAGTGTGCCAAGGGTTAAATAACTAGGAAGTATATAGTAGAATTGGATTTCAAACACAGGTTTATCTGATTCTGGAATCTGGGGTTCTAATACTCTGCATTTTGCCTTCTTTCACTCCTTTCCAGAGAGGAAGCAAACAAAACTCAATAACGTAGGGGGCTGTGAATGATGTTTGTTTGGTTTGAAAGATATATGTGTCAGACTTCCCCCTCAGAGAGTGCTAATAGATTCTTTTGTCACAATTATTCTTTGTACTGTAAAATTCTAGATTTGACTGATGCACAATGTCATGTATCCGCCACTATACTACCATACCGAAAAGTTTCCAAGCCCTAAAAAGTCCCCTGTGCTTCACCCTGTTAACTTTCCACCAACTCAAGCCCATGACAACCACTGATATGTTTTCTGTCTTCATACTTTTGTCTGTCAGAATTTCATGGAAATGGTATCATATAGTATATATCATTTTGAAACTTCCTGCTTTCTTTTAGGCAATATCCATTTAAGCAATAGCATATAACATTTATCCATGTTGTTGCTTAGATTAGCGACTTATTCTTTTTTTCACTGAATAATATTCAATAGTATAAATGTGCTATAGTATGTTTATTCATTTGCCCATTAAAGACCATCTTGATTGCTTTCAGTTTTGGGTGAATCCTGATTTTTAAAGGTTAATAGTGAATATTCACATTTATGGGTGCTAAGTGGAAGATATGACAGGACTTGTCATAACATACTATCACTGGTGTATTTAATTTTTTAAATTATAAATGAAAAATGGCTCAGGTTATTCAGTATGCATTTTAAAGATGCAATAAATCATGCTTTGTTACTAAACAAGGAAGTATGAAAATAAATGAGCTGAGCATTCAGGTAGAGAAATTAGAAATAGAGACACACACAAGCCAATAGAAAGATGAAAAAATGGATGATAAAAATAAACACAGACATTAATAAATTGGGAAATACAAAATAGTAGAAATAATAAGTAATTTAAAGAGATTTTTTACTTGGAGCAAATCCTATAACATACATACAACTTTAATATGTTTGATCAAGAAAAAGGACAAAATTTTCAATGATATTATAGGAAAATTTATATAATATTAGAATGAAAAAGATATATGCCATGTAAATGGTTTCAGAGTAAAAAAAGTCTGTAATTTACCCAGATTGATTTTATAAAGACAAAAGAATGCTAATACCAATATCTGTTTTAGACCTTCCCCCAACTATAGAATAATCTATTTTTGCAAAGAAAACAAAAGCTTACTAGCAAGTTAACGTCAACTAGTTATTAAAAGAAATGGACACAACTTAGTATGTTTTGTCCCAGGAATGCAAGGGCAATACTAAAAAAATATATTTCAATATGTTAAAGGAGAGAAAAATTATAATTTTAAAAGGTTTCCTGAAGGTATTAATTAATAATTACTAGCCTTATTAAGTTAAAATAATTTCCAAGTTCTCCATACACATTAGCTCACTGAATTCTCAAACCCACAAAAAAATAAGTACTGTTATCCTCATTTTACCAGTTTGACAGAAAAGGAAATTAAGGCACAGATAGTTTAAGTAACTTACCTCGTGCTGTACAACAAAGAAATAGCAAAGCCAGAACATGAACCCAGGACATATGACTCTAGAACTGTGCTCTTATCCACTGGCATACAGATTTGTAGAACTTATTTCTGATTAAGAACAACTATGAAAACCATAAAACAACAACCATTACCAATGAATCTACCACCACTCACTACATACCACAACATAAAATTTGGAATAGAAATATAACATAATAAAGAGGATTTATTTTAACCTAAAAGTGAACATTATAGTAAGCAATGAAACACCAAAAAGAGGAGGGCAAGTATGCCCTCTACTCATATTATTTTACACATTTCCAGAAATTCTAGGCAATTGAATAAGAAATGAAACAATTACAAAGAAGTGTATCTTTTGGAAAAGAAAACATTTAATTATCATAATTTTCATATGATTTAATAATCTATCTAGGAAACCCAAGAGAATTACTGGAAAACCTATTTGAACTAATAAGTGAGATCAGTACATTATCCAGATGGCAAAAAAAATGCAAAAAGGTCATTGGAAAATGGAAATGGAAATGGAATGGAAAAAAAGCCATTCCCAATAGCTAATAAATTATAAACTGTCTAAGAATAATATATAAGGCAAAAATAAATCCAGCTACATAACTCTGCTGAAATCTCAAAAAAAGAAAATATGAAATACATAATATTGGATGGAATGACTAAATTTAAATTATTCCAGTGGTACACTGGTAAATTGGCTTTCTGTTGAGGTTAGAGTGGGGAAACCATGATTTGTAGCTTTTGCTGAATTCTATGGTGTAAAAACTCCCACCATGGCTGATTTCAAGATATTAAGGGTTTAAAACCATGCGGCAAAATTCCTAAACTATTTAATAATTAGCTTTTCCCAAGTTGTTAAGAGCTGGTTCTAGAACACAAATGAATTACTACTAATTTAATTTGTATGCTTAATGTAATTACATTCTAAGCCTCATTATTATGTTTTTTGAAGCTAGATAAAAGTAATGAGCAGGACTGCAGTATTATAGAGGAAAGTGTGTTATAAACTACAATAAGAAATAATGTGTTGTAGGCACAAATGTCAACAGATTCATGGCTCACAATAGGGAAGGAATAGATTCTAGCATATGCAAACAATCATTGTGTGATAATATCTAGCTATTTTTAGTTGTAGAACTGCAAACTCATACAATGAGGTAGCACTTTTATAACTTAAAAGAGCAGTCTTAAATATTGATATTCAGTGTTAAGAGAAGATGTGATAAAATGATTATAAATTTTTTGCAACTTTCCTGGAAATCAACTTATTAATAGATATTAAGAACTTTAAAGAATATATACCATTTAATATACAGTCCATCATCTTTTAAATACATGTTTTATATATATTTTCAGGTTAGTGAAAAATTAGGAACAACTTAAATATCTCTTCTCATTTTGGGGCATTTTGCTTCATGCATCTGAAATCCACTGTAGCTAGCTGAAGAAATGGGGGAAGGTGATTTTTACAAGCATTCACAGATATTTCATGGAACCTAAGAGTAGGAAGTACAACTGGTTCCTTGACAGTGCAAACAGAAAACTAAAAAAAAAAAAAAAAAAAAAAAACAGTATCCAGGACAGCTGTGTTCTTTATATTGGTGTTTGATGCTCCATGATCTCTTGTCTATGCTTGGTTTTTGTGGGGCTATAGAGAAAATATTTTTTGTGTTTCTGCAGTTAGGGATTTTTCTGAGCAAATTTTACTGAAACCTGGGATCTGGTTGAAAAAGTGGAAAGTAATTTAAAACAGAACTTCAGAGAGATTTACTAATTCCAGAGGTATATATTTGGATTTCAGGATACAAGGTGAGATCTGGAATGTGGAGACATCCTTAGGTTGTTAAGCTGAAAACAATGGTTTTACCTTCTCTCTGAATAAATTCAATTGTATTCCAGAACGTTTGAATGGGAACCCAGGATCCTTCCCAAGAAGCAAGGCTTTTTTCCTATCTGGAAGGAAAGGGGACAATGTGTATTTTAGCACTTGGATTCACTATTTTGGCTTTCTTTCCTATGATATATCCCTTATGTTTGTGTTGGATAATATAGAGCTTCCATCACATTGACCTAAGAAATTGAGGCACAGAGGAATCATGAGGTTATTTGTTGTAAAGTAAATAATAATTAAACTGCTCTGCTCCAGACACCTGTGTGTGCATTTAGGATAATTTTAATTAATATGGATATTAAAACTTAACACCTTTTTGATCCATTCTCCAGGTTCTCTCTGTACCTTTGCTCATCAGTACATAGAGCTCTAAAATGGCTGCTCCATAGGCCCCTAAAGGGCCTAGCACCCAAGGTAAGTAATCCTATTTTTCTTAGTCTCTCAATTATGGATTCCCTGCAGAGAGAACCAGTCAGGCTCTGCCTTACTACACAAGGAATTAGTGCATAGACTTCTGAATAGAAAAGAAGAAGAAATGAGTTCTTTAGGACAACCTCCAATAGTAGAAAAAAGGATTAAGGTATACCTAATATCATGGATTATTATGCAGTTACTAAAACTGAATTTTTGAAGAATATTTAATGATGCTGGAATATGTTCATGATACATGTTTATGCTCTTGACGGATAGTTGTCTATTTTTTTTATCTTTTATAATGTGTCTCGTTTTGGTATTAGAGTAATCCTGGCCTCAGAAAATGAGTGTTTCCTCTACTTCTAGTTTTCTGAAAAAGAATGTGTAGAATTGAAACTATTTCTTCCTTAAATATTTGCTATAATTCACCAGTAAAACCATCTGGGCCTAGAGTTTTACTTGATGGAAGATTTTTTTTTTTTTAAGTGGTGGCAGGGAGAGGGAGAGAGATAATCTTAAGCAGACTCTATGCTCAATGTGGAGCTGACGTGGGGCTTGATCTCATCACCCTGAGATCATGACCTGAGCTGAAATAGTCAGATGCTTAATTGACTGAGCCACCTCAGCACCTTGTTGATGGAAGATTTTTTTAAACATATTTAATTTTTTTAATGGATATATGACTATTCATGTTATCTATTTCTTCTTAAGTGAGTTTTAATAGTTTTGTCTTTCAAGGTACTTTATGGATGTTTTTAAAGGGACGCAACTTTAGAATACAATTAAGTGTCATTCTCACAAATCCTTAACTTTTTTTTTTAAGTTTAATACTCTAGTCAATAAAACATTTTAGTAGAATTTTCTTTTGTAAATTCCTTCTAGACTTCCAAGATTCATTGTCAAAGCAGTTGATATTTTCTTATCTCTCAACTGTGGCAGTGGGATTTTCAGCTAAGGAATTGTTCTTGCAGTCACCTCTTCCTTAATTTATAAAAGTATTGTCTGTTTCACTTCTGTTCAACCAGATGGGCCTCTAATGTCTTCTGCATGAGAAAGAAAAGTGAATGGGGAGCGCATGTTGCTTCTTTGAGAGTAAAAAAACCAATAGACGTCACCACTACCACCAACAAAGCTATGTCTTTCTCTTGATTGTGACACAATTTTTTCACTTTATTTTTGGATAGAAAATCTCTTCTCTTGCCTTTCAGTCTAGGAGCTTGTTTAAATCAATTGTTACACAGTTAGTTAACTAATAGGTCACAGTGACCAAGTTTGCCTTAGTAACAATTGACATTTATAACCTAGTTAAACTTTAGCTTGACAGGGTAATCCAAAATAGAACATTTTGGTTAGAAATTTTGAATTTCAAAATCAAGGTTTAAAATATTTCATTACACTTGCTATGACTTGAACTTTAATCTTAGTCATTTCAACAACTGGAATTTTAAGGAATTTGACAAATTCTTAATCAAATTTTTCTTGGATGATTTACTTCTTTGATTTTGTAAGCCAGGGTTTATTGAAGTATAATTTATGCACTATAAAATTTACCCGTTTTAGTATACAATTCTGTGGGTTTTGACAAAAACAACTGGCTTGTGGAGTTGTATTATTCCCAAACTTTCATCCTCCTATTTCCCCTCCTATTACCATTCTCCTATTACCCTTCCCTACCCCACCCAACATTCTTGAGAATATTTGAAATAAATGGATAGGTGTTCTTACAAATTTCATGGCATTATACTCAATATGAAAAGAAAGTGTTCTCTGGTAGATATACAAAATGCTAGCTGCTTCCTTAAAACTTGATTATTCGTCATGAATATGTGAGAGCCTTTTCTTTTGGATTTGTTGGAAACAGTAGCATTTCTTCTTAATGTTTATACTGTAATCCCTGAAGCTGCTGTATTTTATGTAACTTAGTGACCTGTGGGCTTCAGTGCAGACATAGCTACCTCAGATGTATGTGATTCTTATATACTGTGAATCCTATAGTTCGTCTGTCAGTGGAGGATAAGGGGGAGAATTTTTTTTCTGTTTTCTTATGATAGTGATATTTTCCTCTTTTCTTCTGTGACCTTTTCCTTTTCTTTACAAGACTTTCAGAATTTTCCCCAGTAATTCTCTGAAGGCCTCTTAAATAGTCCTCTAAACTACTCTGTCCCTTAGTAAATTTATTTTACAGTGATGTCATGTACATGACCCCAAAGTGAAGAGAGTAGCAAAAGGAAAAAATATATTGACATGTGCCCTTACAGGGGGAATTAAAAATGTGTCATATAGTGAATATTTTGTGCATGCATTCCCCTTCTTATTAAGCGAAACTTAAGCTTATCAGCTAAACTCATGGAATTGCTGGATCAAAGAGTATTAAGGTTTTTAATACATAACCTCAAATTTGTACTCCTGAGAGACTTTGCTGTAAAATTCCCATCAGTATGTATGAGAAAAATATTTCTCAACTTTCTTGCATTTCTTTGCTTCATGTTTGAAACTTCCATGCTTGTATATCTCTGATTTGCAGTAGTTAAGGATAAATGTTTGCCAAACCAAGTTGAACTAAAAATATCTTTATCAAAGACAATGTTATGTAATTTAATGTAGGGGTGCTTCTGTTATTAAGTTAAAAGAATAGACAACCTCAAAATGAAATGGAGATTATCTCCCAACTGGTTACTGTACTTTACTATACAATAAAGAAAAATCGTTTAAAATGAAAATTTAGAATCTTGTACTATGCTGATAAAGAGAATATAATTTTGAATAAAATGGTATCTATAAAATATTGAAATGATGATTCCCACATAAGAATAAGAGTCTGGCACCATTTTACAAAAATAATTGCTCAGAGTCTGGCAGTCTACTTTTCTATTTATTATCTCAGGTGTCAGTTCTCATTCATTTCTGTATTATATGTATTTTGGGAGATTTTTCTAACAATTGATATTATCGTATCATTCATTGCATTAGTATTTCTCATAAATACATAGTCACTGAAAAAGCCCTATCCTATAAAGAAAAGAAAAATCATAAGGACTGTTGAACATACTGAGGGTTTGCAGATTTTATGAGAAGTTGACTAAAGACATATATATTTGGCCTCATTTTGACAAGTTACTCATCTCTTTGGTGTAGGTAGAAGGAAGTAGCCTCTCCAGCCTGCTTAACCTTACCTGCAAATTATACCAACTTAATGGCTAGATCCTTATTTAATGATATTTCTATTAAGAAAGACTGGGAAGCAAATCCATAACTATAGAGATGGCTGAATTATCTCTGATGAAATGAGATAATTTTGTCCAATGAGGAAAATCATTATAGATTTTAAAATTCAGCTATGATTCTGATTTAGTTGCATAATTGCATATACCATTAATGTGAAAAGTTGATTCAAATATCCTGAAAATTGAGACCCCCAAATGCTTTGTTTAGATTACTGAGGTAAATTCCTGTGAATACTGGTGTTTAGTGCCAGTTTATTGGAAACTTGCTTCAGTGCATATATATGTGTATATATATGTGTGTATATATATGTAAATATATACACACAGAAAACACAGTGTATATATATATATATATATATATGTAGAAAACTAGAGTATTATAAAGCATAATGGCTTTATCTAAAGAATGGTTTAATATGGAAAGAAATGACAAGGGGCTTTTATGGAAAGTCCAGTGTTTCAAAGAAAATCTGTGTGAAGTAACTAAGTGAAACAGATTTTAAGCTTCTAAGGTCTATTTGCTTCAGTAGCTTTAGCCAAAAAGAATAAAAACCTGAGGTAAAAAACAGTAAAACTCCATCTCTAATGCTCAACCAATCTAAGTATGATTCTGTGTTCAGCTTGATAACGGAAATCATCTTTGTTTTTGCCTATGCCAGACACCTAGCAGGAATTTCCTTTTGGAATCCCCTAATCTAACTTTTGTGCATTCTCTTTGGGTACGCTGCTTGTTTGGAACAGTTATCTTTCTTCTTTGTAACCAGGTAACTTCCCCTAGGTGCTTTTATAAGCATAGTTTTCTTTGAGTCTGTTGCAGTGACAATCTATCAGAAAAAAGGCTGATGTTAAGCCAACGCAGAACAGTTAAAAAAAAAAAAATCAAGAAACCATGGACCCCTTGAGACATAACCTCTTTACCTCAACTATGACTATTAAATCCATTTTATATTTTATTCAGATTCAGACTTCTAGGGGAGAAACAGCCACACTTGAAGAATGCTGTAAAAAATAATTTGGAAATACACAAAAATTGGCTTTTGTGTTTGTTGCTATTTTCAACAATATAAACAATTTTATAAATCATTTCATGTTTGTTACTAAGAAACATTGCCTCTACATAGCACATTTCACTGCCTTCATTATTTATATTAGTTATTTTATCTAAATTAAGAAGCACATGAATGGAAAATAAAATAGAACAAAAGGGTTGGTTCTGAATATAGATAATTCCCACCCATTCCCATGTAGGCCTGCTCTCAGGGGTCAAAGACTCTGGTTTCCTCCATTCCCCATATAGTTTATTTGTGCCATTCTTTCTTTTCTTTTCTTATCAGCTATAGACATTATTGTCAACTTCCTGCAATAATACATCAGATTTAGCTCACTTTCCAATCCCTCCAACTTTATTTATCTACCTTGCTTAATATTGTTATATAAGTTCCTCAGTTCCTCAGTTGCTTACCCTTGCAAACAATAATACACATAATAAATACTTAACTTTAGTCTCTTTTCCATTAACTATTGGCTCCTCAGTTTGTTGGATGAAAAAATTAGTGCCCCTACCTGTGCTTCTGCCTCTGTTTTCTACCTCCTACTTCTTACTCCTGTTAATCTAGTTTTACTTTTAAATTGGCAAGTTTGAAAACATTTGCTGTTTTGTAACCACAATTAGTATTTCCATATTTTGTTACTGGTTGATCATCAAAGTTGAAACCTGGTAGTTGACATTTATATTATTATGACTGTGGGAATATTCCCCACTGCAAAGCTAAGTGGTGTGCTAGGATTCCTTTTCTTTCTTTATGGTTCCAGTATCGTGACTTCTGTTTCACTCAAAGATGATTGTTCAGATGGCTTCTTTTCCACATTTCATCAATCATTCCACATTAGAGTTTGCCCCATATTTGGACTGTGTCTACTTTTCCAGTGCCTTTTGCCCTGGAACCCCATGCTGTTTTATCCTATTCTTTTCTTGTTAGGAAAAGAATCACAAGTCCTTTTCCAATGCCTTCAGTTTTTTGCTCATTCTGGCTCTTGCTTAAAATCCATTGCATTTTTATTTTTTTAAAAAAGGTTTTATTTATTTATTTGATAGAGAGAGCACATGCACAAGTAGGCAGAGAGGCAGGCCGAGTGAGAGGGAGAAGCAGGCTCCCCACTGAGCAGAGAGCCTGATGTGGGGCTGGATCCCAGGACCCTGAGATCATGACCTGAGCAGAAGGGAGATGCTTAACCGACTGAGCCACCCAGGCGCCCTGCATTTTTATTCTTGAAACTCATTGATCTTCTCTTAGAATTTGAATTAACTGCTGTTTCATATTTCAGATATAATTTTATTTTAGTGTTTGGTTTTCTCATAATTGAGTTTTTCCCCCTAGCATTTTGTGCTTTTTAAAATATTCTTCAGTTTCCAGGTTATCATTCATACTGTATAATGTAGGTTGTCCCCTTTTTGCATCTCTTCGTCCAGAGTCTGTTGTTTTCATGCTCTTGTCTGGACCTGGTGCTGCCAGCTCTCATCTTGGTTCTGTCCTTTGCTATTCTAGTTTGCCCCCTCTGTCTTCTGAATCCCATAAATTTTCCTCTTATGCTTCACTCTCTTGTTTTGCTGTAGAGTATTTTCAAGTAACTTCATCAAGAGGAATTCTGAAGTCTTGTGTATTTGAAAGTGTCTTTAGTTTAAGCTTGCACTAAATTGATTCAGCAACTACAGTTCTAAGGTCAGCAGCATCCTCCCTAAAAATGTGGATAGCATTTCTCCATTGCTCACCCTGTCCCACTCCCACCCCACCACTTACCTTCTATCATTTCTTTCCTCTGAATCTAGATCCTCTGTAAGGATCTCGAGGTTAAGCTGGCTCTACCCAGCCCACAACCTCTTCCTTTTCTCTGTGTGTTATAAATAGCCCATGGTTTCCTTTCCTCAGCTTCTTCTGTCAGTCTTCTTCCACTTGCTTTCCATATTTAGAAACTTCAAATCTGCTGATGATTCCCCTCTCGTTTTATTTGCTATTAGGGGTTTTAGCCTTAAAAAAATCATTACTATCATTTATGGGAGGAAAAGGGGAAATAAACATATATCTTGAGTCATCCGTCTTGAACCCAAAATCTGTATCAAGATTCTTAAACATTTAAATTTTAAGATTTTAATATTAATAATTAATGATTGATATATTGGTTTATATTTTTACCTTTAAACCTCACAACAACTCTGAGGTATTTTCCTCAGATAACAGATGTGGAAACTGGGGAATTGATAGGTTATTTAATTGCTCAGGCTTTTCTCTGTGGTAGTGGTGGGTGATATTTACAATCTAGATGTATCTGATTCTAAATACCATGCTCATTCACTCTGCCTAGCAGGTTCTTATGCTATTCTTATATTGGTAACTAAATTTGCCTCTGGGAACCCTTTAAGAAATATATGTTGTATCAGCATAGATTTCAAAAAGTAGAAAAGAGAAAGAAAAGCAAAAAAAAAAAAAATCTCCATTCCTCAGGTGGATTAAAGTATAGTTAGAATCTAGTTGGATGCATTGTTGCATCACTGTGGTTTAGGATTATTTTAGATTTGATGATGACTGCCCAGATCCCCTCAAAATGTAAATATTGGTAGAGATATTCTAATAAATCAGTATATATCGAATACCTCATATAGATAGAACATTATGCTAGGTGCTATACTAAGTACAGAGATGAGCAAGATACAGTCTTTGTCATCTTTTAAAAGAAAGATAAATACAAAAATAGTTATAATGGAAAGCAAGATATAAGCACTGTAAGAAAAGCATAATATGCTATGGAAATTAAGGAAGGAGAGGTAAGCAAGGGTTGCCAGAGTATAGGATGGAGAATGGAAGAATATATAAGGCTTCATGGAGAAGATTAAAATGAGCTTTGTTAGAGGGATAGGTTTTTAACAGAAGGCAGTGTGTTCCAGTCTGAGGGAAAAATAAAAACAGTAGTAAACCATGAACATATTCAGGAAAGAGGAATATCCAGGTTTCTTGATCATTTAGATAATTAGTAACAGAAAAACCAGTGCCTTGCTCAGAGTACACAATCATTCAGTAAGAAATTATTGAGCCCCTGCTGTGTACAAGAATTGATGGATGTAACAGTGAGCCAAGATGACATGGTCACTGCTTACTGAAATCACCATCACATGAAGTAGACCAAATAAAGGAGTAAACACACAAAATGAGTGTACTTTGTAGCAGGTGCCATGAAGGAACATGCTAATCCCATAGAGTTGTGTGGATTACATTTACTAATATATGTGAAGTGCTGGATGCCCTACCATTATTACTTTCATGATCACTTAAAAAATATTATTAAGAAGTAATTATCGTATGATCTCAGTGATATGTGGAATCTGAGAAACAAGGCAGAGGAGCATAGGGGAAGAGAGGAAAAAACGAAACAAGATGAAACCAGAGAGGGAGACAAACCATGAGAGACTCTTAATCTCAGGAAACAAACTGAGGGTTGCTGGAGTGGTGGGGGGTGGGAGGGAGAGGGTGGTTGGATGATGGACCCTGGGGAGGGTATGTGCTATGGTGAGCACTGTGAATTGTGTAAAACTGATGAAACAAATAATACATTAAATGTTAATTAAAAAAAGAAGTAAGTAAACAAAGTTTGTTATAAAAAATAACAAGGACTACCAACTTTAAATACAGGGGTTAAGAAAAGTTTTTCTGTTAAAATGGTATTTATGAACTTGATACAAAATAAGAAGTCAAGCCGTGCAAATAATGGGGGAAAAGAGTGATTCAGTAGAAAGAACGGAGGAGTAAATGCCACAAGGCAGAACATTTTAAGGAAGGTTATAGGAAATGAAGATTGGCTTGTTTGGCTGAAGCTGATAGGGGAGAGACTTAAGAGATACAGTTGGAGAGGCAGGCAGAAGTATACTCTGCATATCTATGTAGGGCATCATAATATTTTATTTATTTATTTATTTTTATTTTTATTTTTTAAAAAATTTATTGTTATGTTAGTCACCATACAATACATCATTTGTTTTTGTTGTGGTGATCCACGATCCATTGTTTTCGTATAACACCCAGTGCTCCATGCAGTACGTGCCCTCCTTAATACCCATCACTGGGCTAACCAATCCCCCCTTCCCCCTCCCCTCTAAAACCCTGTTTGTTTCTCAGAGTCCATAGTCTCTCATCGCTCATCTCTCCCTCCAATTCCACCCCCCCATTTTTCCCTTCCTTCTCCTAATGTCCTCCATGTTATTCCTTATGTTCCACAAATAAGTGAAACCATATGATAATTGACTTTCTCTGCTTGACTTATTTCACTAGCATAATCTCCTCCAGTCCCATCCATGTTGATGTAAAAGTTGGGTATTCATCCTTTCTGATCACTGAGTAATATTCCATTGTATATATGGACCACATCTTCTTTATCCATCCATCTGTTGAAGGGCATCTTGGGTCTTTCCACAGTTTGGCTATTGCAGACATTGCTGCTATGAACATTGGGGTGCATATGGCCCTTCTTTTCACTACATCTGTGTCTTTGGGCTAAATACCCAGGAGTGCAATTGCTGGGTCATAGGGTAGCTCTATTTTTAAATTTTTGAGGCACCTCCACACTGTTTTCCAAAGTGGCTGTACCAACTTGCATTCCCACCAACAGTGTAAGAGGGTTCCCCTTTCTCCACAACCTCTCCAACATTTGTTGTTTCTTTCCCTGTCCATTTTTGCCATTCTAACTGGTGTAAGGTGGTATCTCAGTATGGTTTTGATTTGAATTTCCCTGATGGCTGATGATGATGAACATTTTTTCATGTGTCTGTTAGCCATTTGTATGTCTTCTTCAGAGAAGTGTCTTTTCATCTCTTCTGCCCACTTTTTGACTTGATTATTTGTTTTTTGGGTGTTGAGTTTGAGGAGTTCTTTATAGATCTTGGATACCAGCCCTTTATCTGTAGTGTCATTTACAAATATATTCTCTCATTCTGTGGGTTGCCTTTTTGTTTTGTTGACTGTTTCCTTTGCTGTGCCAGAAGCTTTTTACCTTGATGAAGTCCCAAAAGTTCATTTTTGCTTTTGTTTCACTAGCTTTTGGAGATGTATCTTGAAAGAAGTTGCTGTGGGTGATGTCGAAGAGGTTACTGCCTATGTTCTCCTCTAGGATTTTGATGGATTCCTGTCTCACATTGAGGTCTTTCATCCACTTTGAGTTTATCTTTGTGAATGGTGATAAAGAGTGGTCGAGTTTCATTCTTCTGCATGTGGCTGTCCAATTTTCCCAGCACCATTTATTGAAGAGATGTCTTTTTTCCATTGCATGTTTTTTCCTGCTTTGTCAAAGATTATTTGACCATAGAGTTGAGGGTCCATATCTGGGTTCTCTATTCTGCTCCATTGGTCTGTATGTCTATTTTTGTGCCAGTACCATGCTGTCTTGGTGATCACAGCTTTGTAATATAGCTTGAAATTGGGCAATGTGATGCCCCCAGCTTTGTTTTTCTTTTTCAACATTTCCTTGGCGATTCGGGGTCTTTTCTGATTCCATACAAATTTTAGGATTGTTTGTTCCAGCACTTTGGAAAATGTCATTGGAATTTTGATCAGGATGGCATTGAAGGTATAGATTGCTCTGGGTAGTATAGACATTTTAACAATGTTTATTCCTTTATCCATGAGCATGGAATATTTTTCCATCTTTTTGTGTCTTCTTCAATTTCTTTCATGAGTGTTTTGTAGTTCCTAGAGTATAGATCCTTTACCTCTTTGGTTAGGTTTATTCCGAGGAATCTTATGGTTTTTGGTGCTATTGTAAATGGAATCATTTCTCTAATTTCTCTTTCTACAGTTGCGTTGTTAGTGTATAAGAAAGCAACTGATTTCTGTGCATTGATTTTGTATCCTGCCACATTACTGAATTGCTGGATGAGTTCTAGTAATTTGGGGGTGGAGTCTTTTGGGTTTTCCATATAAAGTATCATGTCATCTCAAAAGAAAGAGTTTGACTTCTTCTTGCCAATTTGAATACCTTTTATTTCTTTTTGTTGTCTGATTGCTGTTGCTAGGACTTCTAGTACTATGTTGAACAATAGTGGCGAGAGTGGGCATCCTTGATGTGTTCCTGATCTTAAGGGAAAGGCTCTCAGCTTTTCCCCATTGAGGATGATATTCACTGTGGGTTTTTCATAGATGGATTTTATGAACTTGAGGAATGTTCCCTCTATGCCTATGCTCTGGAGAGTTTTAATCAGGAAAGGATGTTGTATTTTGTCAAATGCTTTTTCTGCATCAATTGAGAGGACCATATGGTTCTTCTCCCTCCTCTTATTGTGTTCTATCACATTGATTGATTTGCGAATGTTGAACCACCCTTGCATCCCGGGGATAAATCCCACTTGGTCGTGGTGGATGATCCTTTTAATGTATTGTTGGATCCTATTAGCTAGGATTTTGTTGAGGATCTTGGAATCCATATTCATCAGGGATATCAGTCTGAAAGTCTCCTTTTTTTTTGTTTTTAAAGATTTATTTATTTATTTTTTTGACAGAGACATAGCGAGAGCAGGAACACAAGCAGGGGGAGTGGGAGAGGGAGAAGCAGGCTTCCCGCAGAGCAGGGAGCCTGATGTGGGACTCGATCCCAGGACCCTGGGATCATGACCTGAGCCGAAGGCAGACGCTTAACGACTGAGCCACCCTTTTTGATGGGGTCTTTGCCTGGTTTGGGGATTAAGGTAATGCTGGCCTCATTGAATGAGTTTGGAAGTTTCCCTTCTGTTTCTATTTTTTGAAACAGCTTCAGTAGAATAGGTGTTATTTCTTCTTTGAATGTTTGGTAGAATTCCCCAGGGAATCCATCAGGCCCTGGACTCTTGTTTTTTGGGAGGTTTTTGATCACTGCTTCAGTCTTGTTACTGGTTATTGGCCTATTCAGGTTGTCAATTTCTGCCTGTTTCAGTCTTGGCAGCTTATAGGTTTCCAGGAAGGCCTCCATTTCATCCAGATTGCTCAGTTTATTGGCATAGAGTTGTTGATAATAATTTCTAATAATTGTTTCTATTTCCTTGGTGTTAGTCATGATCTCTCCCCTTTCATTCATAATTTTATTAATTTGGGTCCTTTCTCTTTTCTTTTGGATAAGTCTGGCCAGTGGTTTATCGATCTTATTAATTCTTTCAAAGAACCAACTTCTAGTTTCATTGATCTGATCTACTCTGTTTCTGGTTTCTAATTCATTGATTTCTGCTCTAATTTTAATTATTTCTCTTCTAATGTGTGGCTTAGGCGTCATTTGTTGATTTTTCTCTAGTTCTTTAAGGTGTAGGGTTAGTTGGTGAATTTGGGATTTTTCTATTTTTTTGAGTGAGGCTTGGATGGCTATGTATTTTCCCCTTAGGACCGCCTTTGCAGTATCCCATAGGTTTTGGACTGATGTGTTTTCATTCTCATTGATTTCCATGAATTGTTTAAGTTCTTCTTTGATTTCTTGGTTGACCCAAACATTCTTGAGCAGAGTGGTCTTTAGCTTCCAAGTGTTTGAATTTCTGCCAAATTTTTTCTTGTGATTGAGTTCCAGTTTTAGAGCATTGTGGTCTGAGAGTATGCAGGGAATAATCTCAATCTTTTGGTATCGGTTGAGACCTGATTTGTGACCCAGTATGTGGTCTATTCTGGAGAAAGTTTCATGTGCGCTCAAGAAGAATGAGTATTCTATGGTTTTAGAGTGGAATGTTCTGTAAATATCTATGAGGTCCATCTGGTCCAATGTATCCTTCAAAGCTCTTGTTTCCTTGTTGATTTTCTGCTTAGATGATCTGTCCATTGCTGAGAGTGGAGTATTGAGGTCTCCTACAATTAACGTATTGTTATCAATATGACTCTTTTATTTTGGTTAACAGTTGGCTTATATAGATGGTTGCTCCCATGTTGGGGGCATAGATATTTACAATTGTTAGATCTTCTTGTTGGATAGACCCTTTAAGAATGATATAGTGTCCTTCTGTGTCTCTTATTACAGACTTTAGTTTAAAATCTAATTTGTCTGATATAAGAATTGCTACCCAGCTTTCTTTTGAGGTCCGCTGGCATGGAAGATGGATCTCCATCCCTTCACTTTCAGTCTGGATGTATCTTTAGGTTCAAAATGAGCCTCTTGTAGACAGCATATGGATGGGTCCTGTCTTTATCCAATCTGCAACTCTGTGCCATTTTATGGGAGCATTTAGGCCATTCACGTTGAGAGTGATTATTGAAAGATACGAATTAATTGTCATCATGTTGCCTGTGAAGACGTTGTTTTTATAGATTGTCCCTATAAATTTCTGTTGTATATCACTCTTGGGGTCTTTCTCCTTTTATAGAACCCCCCTTAGTATTTCTTGCAGGGCCGGCTTAGTGATCGCATATTCTTTCAGTTTCTGCTGGTCATGGAAGCTCTGCATCTCTCCATCCATTCTAAATGAAAGCCTTGCCGGATAAAGTATTCTTGGCTGCATGTTCTTCTCATTTAGTACCCTGAATATGTCTTGCCAGGCCTTTCTGGCTTGCCAGGTCTCTGTGGATAGGTCTGACGTTATTCTGATGTTCCTCCCTCTGTACGTAAGGAATCTCTTCCCCCTAAGTGCCCTTAAGATGGTTTCCTTGGTTCTAAGATTTGCAAGTTTTACTATTACATGCCGGGGTGTTGGCCTGTTTTCCTTGATCTTAGGAGGGGTCCTCTCTGCCTCTAGGACTCGAATGTTTGTTTCATTCCCCAGATTAGGGAAGTTCTCAGCTACGATTTGCTCAAATACATCTTCTAGTCCTTTCTCTTTCTCCACTCCCTCCGGGATTCCAATTATTCTGACATTGGAACACTTCATGGTGTCACTTATTTCTCTGATTCTATTTTTCTGGTTTATGAGTTGTTTTTCCCTGGCCTCCTCTTTTCCCTTTTTATCTATTATATTGTCTTCCAGGTCACTTATTCTCTCTTCTACCTCAGTTACCCTAGCTGTTAGATTATCTCGGTTGGATTGGATCTCATTGATAGCATTTTTAAGTTCTGCCAATTCACCTTTTATTTCTGCCCTTAGAGACTCTATGTTGCCATTAATCGATTTCTCCATTCTAGCCATTGTCTTCATAATTGCTAGCCTGAATTCCATCTCCGACATCTTGGTTATATCTGCATCCATTTGTAAATCTGCAGCATAAGTCATAGTCTCTGAGTCTTTTCTATTTGGGGGGCTCCTCCTAGTCATTCTGTTGATGGGTGTTTGAGGGAATGTATAGAGTCCAAATTATTGACCAGAACCCAAGCAAGATGCACCCGTTTTCTAGGGACCTTAGGGTTGCTGGTCTCTTGTTTTCCCAGCCTGTCTTCTGCGGAAGGGGCCTGCCGCGCTGTTACTCAGGCAACCCTGTTCGGGCGGAGTTGCCCTGCGCCCCTGTGGCGGGGGATGGGCTCAGTGGGAATCACAACACATTTGTGACAGTTGTAATTATTATGATTTTAAAGATAAAGCCAGTTTAAAGAGTCTCAATAAGTTTTCTCAGGTATTTGTACCTGTATTTCAGATTTAAGTCTGATTCCACAGCCTGTGCTCCTTTCACTGTGTTACATGCCCTCCTTTCAGCAAGAACATAAACTGTAGTGTTCCTGGTTTGAGATAGAGCGATGCAAGTGGTTATTCCCTGGATCTGATTTCATTATCTTTCATTTATTAAGCATATATTTCATGAGTGCCAACTGTATGCCCAAGCTCCATGCTTGGTGTTGGTATTAAAAAGATGAAAGAGATTATTTTCACAATTCTTAGATAATGAGGAACTCAATAGTGGTGTCCCTCAAAAATGTAATTCATTCTAAAATGTCTTCTCTTTAGTAGGATTCATTTCTGGACCATATTGATGGTAGATATATACCACTGATTTGAATTACTAATCCTAATATATTTTATTACTATATATATATATGTATACTATATATATATATAACAGATACATATATATATATATATATATAGTGGCAGCATAGTATAATAGTTACCATTATATAGCCAAACTCTATCACTTACTAGCTACAAATTGACTGGACTTTCCATACTTCAGTTTCCCCCAAAATGGGGATAATACAGGTGCCTACCTTGAAGGACTGTTAAGAGGACTAGTGATTAAAAACATACATTACCTTGAACAGTGCCTAGCACACAATTAGTAATCAATAAAGATTAACTCCTGCCATTACCTGTGGCACACAATCTTATTTTAGATATGTCCTAGATTTTAAGTCAGTAACTTTTATGGCCAATATAAAGAAAAGAGTAGATGGAAAGTCACAAGAGAACACAAGTTTGTGATTTTTTTTTTTTTTATCCGTTACTGGAACTAATATAATGCAAGAAATTTTCAATGGAGGTATGGTAAGAAAAAGTAAGTTGTTATTTTTAGACCAGTAAATCCTAAATAACCAATGTCTAGTTTGTTAGTAATTTTTTCAGTAGGCATTAGCATGCTATTATCAGTTAGTCAAATAATATTAAACATATATCTTGTATGTACTCATGCCTGTACACATACATATAAGTGCAAGGATATATTGGTTACTAAGTCAGCAGTGTAGTAGGTGATGATAATGATTATGTACTAATCTTAAGAGTTTTTCACATAAAATAAAATTTGAGAAATACTAGTAATTAAGCCATGAATCTGTGCTTGAAACTTTATTAGAGTCATATAATATGAACTTGGTAGTTTTGTATTTCTTCTGTTATATTTTTTCTTATCTGTCTAGTCAAAATGAGACTATCTGAGTAAGAACAAGTTAGCAGTAGCATTATATGGCTCCTAAAAGTAGTACAATAGTGTTTTCCTTTTTAGGTCCCTTATGCTGAAAAAGAATAGTTCATTTGCATTATGAATTTGTTTCACTGATTTTATCACAAAGAATAAAAAGAATTGATTACATTTTTTAACAGTATTGCTAGTGAGTCATTTAAAAAAAAAAGAATATTCAGGTTCTGTGGACTATTTCTTGGCTAATTTTATTTTAGCTCTAATACTTTATGTTTTGATCTCCAGTATTAATTCATGAACAAAGCTACCATACCGAACTTCCTCCCCCCATTTTCCTCTTACAGAATTCCCTTTTCCTGGCATGTCTTGTCCTTCCATCTCTAACTTTAAACATTTCCTTAATTACTCTATCCTGAAATGATTTCTTCTTTTTCTGTATTTCTCAAATACTTTCTTTGTATTTCTCTTGTAGCACTTATCACTTTATATCCTGTATACATTTTTGGTGGTAAAGGCCAAACTCTGTGTTTATGTACTAGATACTATCAACTTTGCCTAATTGAGGGTCTACTCTGAGGCTCATGGAAATTCTTTGCAGCCTATAAAGCAAATCTAAGGCATGAATTGTTAATATAAGTGTCAGAGGATTTTTTCTAACTTCTGTACTTTGGGGGTTGAATAAAGGATAACAAAATGTCCCACAAATAAGTGAAACCATATGATAACTGACTTTCTCTGCTTGACTTATTTCACTTTTCATAATGGAGGACATTAGGAAAAGGAAGGGAAAAATGAAGGGGTACCAATTGGAGGGGGAGATGAACCATGAGAGACTGTGGACTCTGAGAAACAAACTGAGGGTTTTAGAGGGGAGGGGGTGGGTGGATGGGTTAGCCCGGTGATGGGTATTAAGGAGGGCATGTATTGCATGGAGCACTGGGTGTTATACGAAAACAATGAATAATGGAACACACATCAAAAACTAATGATGTACTGTATGGTGACTAATATAACATAATAAAATAAAATTAAATTTAAAAAAAAAGGATAACAAAATGTCAAATTTGTTTTCAAATGGCAAGTACTAAAACAAAGCAACTCCTCAAACAACCTAGTTTCAATACAGCAACTATGGATCCCCAAAATGCTCTCTTCCTATTATTAAAAGATGATCTCCCTTGGCAAGATGCAGATTGATCTAATAAAAATTAGTGACCCACTTGAAATGAGAAATTAAATAAGCTAGTGGGAAGTTAAGTATCCAGTTCTAGTGTTATCATCTTGGTGAGCCTTCAGCAATGAAGAGTAGGTGAAGTGTGCTTGAGATTGCAGTGGTGGGCAAGGGTAACAATGCATGCAAGAGGAATGGGCCCTGACTATGGGACTTTGAATGTGTCAACACCCAGCTCTACCTCCTTGCTTCTGCCTTTTAAGCAAGCTCCTAGAAGTTAGGGCCCAAGAGTAGACAAATTCTGTGTCAAGGGGAGTCAGTATGAGCATACACATCATCAGCTCAAATGACAGAACACCCAGCAGTGGAGTTTAAGCCTGAAGTTTAGAGGAGGAACAATTAGGATTATTTTCCCTTTTGTTTATTGCTCTCAGTTGAATAGAGGTCGCTTTATTCTCTGTTGAGAGCATGATGTACAAAGAGGGTTTATTAAGAGTAACTTTAATCCTCATGGATTAGTTAAATAACTAAATAACCTGTTTACCCATTCTTTAAATCTTCTAACTCAGGGGACAAATTGAACAAGTAGGAGAAGAAGGGACAGGGTTATCGGGTAGGAAACATCTCTAGAAACTGAGGCAGAAAAGAAATAGCTGAAGAAACTGGTTGTTTAATCTGAAAAAGAGAGGATTTAGGGGGTGTTCTGATAACTTTTCAAATTATAAACCCTTCATTATAGGACATCTATATATTTGTATGTGTGTGTCAACAGAGCAAGCAGACCTAAGCCTAATGAAAATCCTAAATGAGGAGGTAGATTTTAGCCCAGTGGAAGGGAATACCAGTCAATCAGCAGCCAACCAACAAACAAACACAAAGTTTTACCATGAGAAAAAAATTGCTTTTTCATGAAGTAATGAGTTCTGGGTCATTGGAGGTGTTCAAGCAGAGGTTGAACGACCACTTTTAGGGAGTAGTGCAGAAAAGAGCCCAACATCTGATAATGGTTGGGTTAAATGACCTGTAAGATTCCTCTGAAATCTAACATTTTATGTTTCTAAGAATGTACCAGATTTTATGCCTTAGATATAAGGTTCAGGAAGTCATATTATTTCTAGGCAATTTCTCATGTCCCATTTAGTAAAAAATAAAGAAATAAACTAGTTCCTTAATGAGGAGGGAATAGAACTGGGGCTTTATGTTTTTCTGGTTAAAAGTGGCCTTCAATATCTTTTGTTCTATGGAGTCTAAGAAAATAATGCTCTAAATTTTAACACTTTCTCTCTTTAATATTTACTTTTGTGGAAGCTAGTTTCATTTCTCATCTTGCAAAGAAGGAGTCAGCTCTGAGGTTTATCGTCTTTTATGATTCCCTTTACCTCAGAGAGCAAGGCACCACTTAATTCAGACTAACCTGTGGTACTTGTTTAAAATTTGGATTCCTAGTCCCACTCTGGCATGGTAAATCAGAATCTTTAGGATGTACCCTTTGAATCCTTATATTTAACAAATACCTTTATGTGATTCTTATGCACATTAAAGTTCAAGAATGTATGCAGTAGATCTTCATGATTGGTTTTAGTATATAAGTATGGTTTATTTTCATGCTATCAAATATCAAAAAAACCTCTCCATCTTGTGCAATACCTGGGACAAATACCTTGACAAGACTGAATAGTTGTCTTCAAAAAATCTTTTTCTTTTCAAAATTTTATTTTTGAAAAAAAAATTTTAGGTACAGTTGACATAGAATGTTACATTAGTTTCAGGTGTACAACATAGTGAATCAAATTCTCTATACGTTATGCTATGCTTACCACAAATGTAAGCTACCATTTGTCACCATAGAATGCTATTACAATATCAATGCCTATATTCCCCATGCTTTGCCTTTTATTCCCATGACGTCTTCATTCCATAATTGGAAGCCTGTGTCTCCCCTGACTCTTTACCCATTTTGCCCATCCCCCCTTCCCCTCCCCTCTGGAAACCATCAGTTTATTCTCTGTATTTATAGGTCTAATTCTGCTTTTGTTTATTCATTTGTTTTTTAGATTCCACATATGACTGAAATCTTATGGTATTTTTCTTTCTCTGTCTGACATATTTCACTTAGCATAACACCCTCTAGGTCTACCCATGTTGTTGTAAATAGCACGATCTTACCTTTTTTATAGCTGCATAATACTCGTGTGTGTGTGTGTGTGTGTACCACATCTTCCTTTTTTTTTTTTTTGAAGATTTTATTTATTTATTTGACAGAGAGATAGAGAGAGAGCACAAGTAGGCAAAGAGGCAGGCCGAGAGAGAGGGAGAAGCAGGCTCTCCGCTGAGCAGGGACCCTGGGATCATGACCTGAGCCGAAGGCAGCCGCTTAACTGACTGAGCCACCCAGGCTCCCCCACATCTTCCTTTTTAAAAAATTTTTTATTTATTTATTAACAATTTATTTATTTGACAGAGAGAGAGAGAGACAGAGAGAGAGGGAACACAAGCAGGGGAGTGGGAGAGGGAGAAGCAGGCTTCCCACCGAGCAGGGAGCCTGATGTGGAGCTCAATCCCAGGACCCTGGGATCATGACCTGAGCTGAAGGCAGACGCTTAATGACTAAGCCACCTAGGTGCCCCATACCACATCTTCCTTAATCCATCCATCTGTTGATGGACAGTTATGTTGTTTCCTTATCTTGGCTATTGTAAATAATGTTGCAGTTAACAAAGGGGTACATATATCTCTTTAAATTAGTGTTTTTGTTTTCTTTGGGTAAATACCCAGTAGTAAAATTACTGGATCATATGGTGATTCTATTTTTGAGTTACATCCATACTGTCTTCCACAGTGGCTATACCAGTTGACATTCCTACCAACAGCACACAAGGATTTCTTTTTCTTCACATCTTTGCCAATACTTGTAATAAAAATACTTTTCTTGATGTAGTCTTTTCATTTGCTTACTTTAATTCATAAACTTAACAGTAAGAAAAATCATAACATTCATTTTTGCATACAAGCTTATAATTTTAATCTAATAGGAGAACTGTGCTAGAGGATGTCAAAACGAAGGAAATTTTTTTAAAAATTTTATTTTATTATGTTAATCACCATACGTTACATCATTTGTTTTTGATGTAGTGTTCCATGATTCATTGTTTGAGTATAACACCCAGTGCTCCATTCAATATGTGCCCTCTTTAATACCCATCACCAGGCTAACCCATCCCCCTACCCCCCCAGAACCCTCAGTTTGTTTCTCAGAGTCCATAGTCTCTCATGGTTCGTCTCCCCCTCCGATTTCCCCCCCTTCATTTTTCCCTTCCTACTATCTTCTCTCTCTCTCTCTTTTTTTTTTTTTTACATATAATGTATTATTAGTTCGAAGGAAAAATTTTTTTTTTTTTTTAAAGATTTTATTTATTTATTTGACAGAGAGAGAGTGAGAGCAGGAACACAAGCAGGGGGAGTGGGAGAAGGAGAAGCAGGCTTCCCGCCGAGCAGGGAGCCCGATGTGGGGCTCGATCCCAGGACCCTGGGATCATGACCCGAGCTGAAGGCAGACGCTTAACGACTGAGCCACCCAGGCGCCCCTCGAAGGAAAAATTTTTTATCCTTTATTTGTTCTTGTAAAAAAGTCCATGGTGGATTAGCTTATTTACAGCATCATGTTGCTGAATTCAAGGATATAAGTTGGATACTTACATGGTCAATAACAGTGTTGTTCTCTTCCATGGTTTAAAAAATTCATGCCCTTGTGTGAAGAAGTAACTGTGTTTTCCCAGGACTTTTATATGTATATATACACACATGCATATAATTGCCAGTGACAGAAATGACACTCAAACTACCTTAAGAAAACAAAGCTTCATGTAACTGGAAAGCATAGGAATGAACTCTAGGCATGTCTGGACTTGAGGCACAAATGCTGTCAGCAGAAGTTTGTCTTGAGCTACCACTTAGCTCTGATTTTTTTTTCTGGATTAACTTCATTCTGGTGTTTCCTGTGTGGTGGCAAAGATGGCCGTTATCAGCTCTAAGTTTATATCATTCTTACATATGGTGGTCTAAGAGAAAAGGAGGTGTATTTCTCTAAATTCTCCATGCAATAGTCTAAGGGATGGCCCTCTTTGGCCCAGACTGAGTCACACATCTATTCTTTTTTTTTTTTTTTTACATCTATTCTTGACTTAATCACAGTGGCCAATGGGATGAAGTACTTGGAGTTTTCTGATTGTCTGTTCCTGGGCCATGCATCCATCTTTGGAACCAAGGTTTGTATCACCCTCTGGGTGTCTTAAAATATGTGTGAATCTGGGCATGGTTCCCCCAAAGGAGGAGATGCTGAGCAGAAGAAATTAGCTGATGTCCTCCAATGGAACTACTTATTAAGTCCTTCTGTCAGCAGATATTTATTGATCATAAAATATCAGAGATATAGAGTGGACCCCCATGCTGACTTCCACTCCTTAGGCTCAGTCCAGGGGATGGAATGAATCTTTAACATTTGCTATATATGGTGGTAAGGACTATGGTGAGGTAACAATGAAGTTCTGAGGGATCTAAGAGGAGTGTGCAACTAATTGGGACTTAGTAATTTAAAGAGTGGCTGCTGGATCTGGAGAATGAGTTGGGGCCATAAGATAGATGCAGTGGGAAGAGCAGTCCAGGAAGAGGGAACTGCAGGTAAAAGGTACATACTTTGAAATGGAAAGTAAGAGTATCATGTTACTTATATAATAGCTAGCATTTATATTATAATGAAAATAGACTTTCCAAACAAGCAGGTTGAAAAAAAAAAATCCTGACTCAGGGTGATATTTGAGTTGTTTGTCCATTTTGGCTGGGAGCCAGTGCAACTTATCCTAGATAACTCAATTTCTGTTAAACTGAACTGTGTTTCCACTTGTAAGAAAACCCTATAGTGGAAATAAAGATTTTTTTTAGGTCAAGTTGTTAAGATTAAATGTTAGAAAGCTCTTAAAGGCAATTGCGGTGAAGTTTAACAGTTTTACTTCTTACTGAAGGAAAAAAACAATATGGCAGCAATTTAGAAAAGGCATGCTTAAAATTCAGTGAAATGTAGAAGCAATAGAAGTTAAAATTGAAACTTTTTTTAAAAAATAGATTTCAGTTGTTTTTAAGGATGAAAAGGTTACCTATTGATTCTCTTTGCTGTCAGTGATGATTCAAGTGTGGAATATTCTACATACAATATTGGTCCAAAAGATAAAGCTAAAAGTGATTTTAAATATTTTGAGATGGGATGGAGAAAAGAGGAGCTAGTGAAGAGAATGTATGATAAGATGGCACAATAAAAAAATAATATTTATATCCAGCTTTTCACAGTGACTCTGTTAAGGCATTAGGTTCAACTATATAGTCTGCTTTAGAGAAACCAATTGTATAATGATGATGCAGGTGATGATAATAAGAGCATTGTTTTAAACCCTATATCTATATTGTTGAATTTAATCCTTGAATGACCCTTTAATGTAGGCTCAGTATCATCTCCATTTTAGAGATGAGGGAACATGGCACAGAGAGGTTGAATAGCATGGCCAAGGTTCTGGAGCTGGCGTTAGACCTAGGATCCTGACTCCTATAGAGTGATACTGGAGTCCAACTGTGGACAGTAACCACTAATGTTAATTTAGCATTTATGATGAGCACAGAATTATACTTGTTTCATCTATTCTTAGATGTCCTATGAATAGATATTATTTTAAGCCCATTTTACAGGTGAAGGAGAGCTTGAGACACTGAGAAAATTGTCCAAGTTAATAAATGCCCAAACCTGGACTTAAAAATAGGTCTTCTGGACTTCATAGACTGTATTCCAGTCACTGCTCTATATGATCTCTTTCTTGGGCTGGATACAGTGATCATCATGAACAAGGGAAATCCAGGTCTTCGTTTTTTTTCATTAATCTGTAGCAAGTGCCCATTTAATGACAAGGTGCTACTCTGTGGAGACCTTAATAATAAAGAATCACTAAAGGACTTAAATGTGGTCACAAAAATAGATAATTTTAAAATAAACTGAATCTGTGCTATAAAAACTATGTACTGTAGTTTAGGATTTAAATCTGTTTCTGAAAAATTGCATTAAAATATGTTCCATATACTGATTCTTAATACTTTGAATTTTTTTCTTACTTTTAAAATACCTCTTTGAATTTTGATACTGATTTCAGTTACATTTCTAGTTAAGTATACCTGGTATATTTAAGAGGTTAGAAATTTAGCCCAGGATTATGTTTTAATATGATAGGTTGAGTATATGCTGGTATCTACTACTTTGCTCCAAAACTCATTGTAATAAGAATAAAAATGTAGAAATAGGAAGTGGAAGAGAGTCAATGGTGTGTGAAAGTTTTATCAAATCTAATGAGACGTAGAGAATGGGTAAAAGTAGATACTGGCTCAGGAGGGTAGAGGAAACCATAGCTAAGAAAATGCCCAAAGAGGGGTACCTTACAAACCCAGGGGGTTGTGTGCAACTTATAATCTACAGATAAAATAGTCAAAAATGAGTGCAACCTTGAAAACAAGGGGGTAAATGGTAAAAGTCACTTAAATAAAAAAAGGTAAAAAGGCTGTAGCTGGATAATACTTCTCACACATCTTCCTTTCCTTTGGACACAAACCTCAAAGCCAAAAATTACCTTCAAACAAAAAGTAAAAATTAAATAAAAATGGACACAGGAAATAGAACAGTGGTTAACAGGGGCTTGAGAGATGGGGGATGGGAACTTATTGTTAATGGGTACAGAGTTTTAGTATGGGATGATGAAAAATTTTTGTAGATGGATAGTGGTGATGGTTGCACAACAGGGTGAATGTACTTAATACCACTGAACTATACAGTTAGAAATGTTAAAGAAGTAAATTTTTTTTTTTTTTTTTTTTTTTACTACATAAGGCTTTTACTACAATAAGAAAAAAGAAAGGCGACTTCTTATCTACAGGAATGAAAAAGACTGGTAAAATTAGGATAGTTTCTATGGGAATTGGCATCTTAGAGTGAAGTCTTCAATGTTTCAGCCATTCATCGTGGCTGACTTGCTACTGCCTCCACATAAGATGAAACCTGCAAGTTGGCAAACTTGCTCATCAGCACAAAGGACTCAGCTAGATTTTCTATTGTCTTAGCCTTAAATTCAAACAGACAATTAAGGATGACCAGACAAATGAGGAATGTCAAAGAGAAAGAGCCAGGTTAATAATTTGCCACAATGGCCAGAGAAGGAGTAGCTAATCCAGGAAACAGAAGAGAACTTTAAAATTGTCTCTGTCCCTAGTATTTTAGAGATATTTTAGAGAGATATTACATTTATCAAGTAATAATAGTATGCTGTAAAAGAAGGAACACATAATGTAACTGATGGAAAAATCAGAAGAGTAAAGAAAAAAAAATCATGTAAATCTCCCAGAAATAGAATAAAAAGAACAGAAAACAGGAAAGGGAAATAATGAGAATAAAAATTAAAGGCATAAGGATCAATGCAAGATTTACTACCTAAATAGTGGAAGTTCCTGAAAGAGAAAACAGGGGACAGTATATGATCAAAGAAGTAATAAAAGAGGCAATCCTGTGCTAAAGTATAAGTCTTCATGTTGGAGGGTTTTCCATGTATCAAGCAAAATGAAGAAAAGACATTTTCTAGACCTGGTCTTGTGAAAATTCAGAATACCAAAGATAAAGAGAAGTTGCTAAAATTTCCAAAACGAAGACAACTAAGCTAAAAAACAGGTCACCTTACAATTCAACAATAAAAAGACAACCCAAATAAAAAATGGACAAAGGATTTTAACAAACCTCTCAAAAAGATAAATGACCAACAAGCACATGAAAAGATGTTCAGCATCATTAGCCAGCAGGGAAGTCCAAATCAAAACCACAATGGAATAATACCGCTTAACACCCATGTATGTCTGTGATTAAAGAGACAGATAATAACAAGTATTGGTTAGAATATGGATGAATTGAAACCCTCATATATTCCTGATGGGAATGTAGAATGGTATACCATTTTGGAAAACAGTCTGATAGTTTCTGAAAAGGTCAGAGTTACCAATATATGACCCAACATTTCCACTCCTAGGTATATAGTAAAGAGAAATAAAAATAAATATCTAAATAAAAAGTTTTGTATGGAATGTTCATAATGATACTGTTCATAATAAGCCCAAAGTGGAAACAACCCAACTGATGAATGGATAAAATGTAGTATTCCCATGAATACTGGAATGAAAAGGAATGAAGTACTGCTACATGTCACGGTATGGATGAACCTTGGAAATAGTATGCTGAGTGGAAGAAATCAGTCACAAAAGATCACATATTTAACATTCCTTTTAAATGATATGACCAGGTGTGACTAGAATAGACAAATCTATAGAGATAGAAAGTAGATTAGTGGTTGCCTAGGGATGTGGGGTTGGAGGAAAATGAGGAGTGACTGTTTAATAGGTACA
This sequence comes from Neomonachus schauinslandi, assembly GCF_002201575.2. Taxonomy (NCBI): domain Eukaryota; kingdom Metazoa; phylum Chordata; class Mammalia; order Carnivora; family Phocidae; genus Neomonachus; species Neomonachus schauinslandi. Next base: position 93,281,361 of record NC_058410.1, on the reverse strand, counting down.
GGATATGAAAATACAATTTTGTGAGGATGGTTGCCCAGCTCTATGACTATGCTTAAAGCCATTGAATTGTACACTTTAAGTGGGTGCATTGTATGTTATGTGTAAATTATATCCCAAAAAAGCTATTTTTTTTTTAGCACCCTTGGATTCTAGAAGTCTATATAATGTGGAAATAAACAAAGACCACCCAGATGAGAATAAGCAAAGGGTATTTATACAGAACTTTTTATAATAAGGGAGTCAGCCACTATCACCTGGTTTTGGCAGAAACTCAAAGGTGAGCAAAGGAGTGGGAAAGCTCTATGGTGGAAAAAAGGAAAGGCTTCAGGTATGCCCTGATTGGCGACTGTTGGCGTGGGGAAGGTGTAGGTAGGCTAAGTAGAAGCCAGGCATCCTATGTGAATGGTTGGGAGTGCATGTTTGGCTTTTCTGGTTGCTACTAAACTGAAAGTGGGAATAAAAATTAGAGAAGCTGTCAGTTACTAATCAAGTTCTGGCCATTCTGGGCCATTTTTTTCAGGATTTATTGTTTGTTGGAGATCATGATCTGACTTCCTATAAGCAGATTGGCTTCTTGGACCTATTACTGTAGACAGTGGGTTGGTTTCCTAGGCTGGTTGCTGCAGATTGTTGGTCAGAGTTCTCTTTTTATGTATGATGTGGCCATTGTCCATTTGTATAATTCAGTCTCTCAGTAAAAATGCTTTCAAAATTATGAAGGAATGAAAAAAATACATACCCAAAGAATAAATAAACTCTGAGAGCTGAATGACTATATATATCATACATTCACGGATTCGTTAACTTTACTTCCTAAGCACCTTTTCTTAGGAAGTTAATTGAAGACATATTCCAAAAAATAAGGAAGAAAGGGAAAGATAGGCCATCCAGAAAGAGGTTATATAATCCAGGAGAGCAGAGACCTGAAGTTCCAGGAAGAGCATGGTTTGGCACACCTTGAGAAGAGCTGCTCAGAGTGGAGTCAAGGATTGAAGATGCCAGCAGGGAATTGAATTCTGTGTGGGCAGGGGTGGGAGGGAATTTCTAAAACAGCTGATAGAAAGGACTTTTCACAGGAAACTAAGGATGTGGTAAGGGCATAGGGGGAAAAAAAGGCAATTTTAAAGGCATTAGTTACTCCAGGAAAAACAGTAATATAATACTTGCAGTTTTATCATTTTGAATTATTGTTCACAGCAGAGCCTGTAATTACAAAGCATAATAATACAAGCACTATTATTTTTCAGTAAACACCAAAATGTAAAATCATTGATTGTAGTTATAAAACAGGACATAAATACTGTCATCCTTGATAAAGCAAAAGTATAGGTGACAGAAGTGGTGAGGTAGAAAGTGGGGGAAAGGTGAAACAAAGGCAGCACGTACCATCGTTATAAGATAGGAAGCCAAGAGATACTGTCTGTAGTTGATGGAACAAGAAATAAATGTGTCAGTTTATTACTGAGAGAAATAATGGTATTCACGTGCATTCACACACCAGCATAGGAATACAAATTATAACCTGACTTCTTCCTTAATAATATAGATAATTCTCTGTGGTGATAAATAAATGATTTATGTTATCATTTGTAACTGCTCTGTGGTATAAGATTTGTTATACCATACATATATTGGTAGGTTTTTGCATTGTTTCTAATTATTCACTATTGTAATGAGTATTACAAAAATGTCCTTATTTGGGCATATTTATGCAATTTACCTATTATTTATTTATAATAATTTTCTAAAAATGCAACTCTACATCTAAAGTTATCTGTATTTGAAATTTTTAATCTGTGTCCAGATTGGTCTCCAGAAATGTTTGAGTTATACTCTCGACTCAATAATATGTGATATTTCTTGTGTTCTTATATCCTTACCAACACCCACAACTATCAGACTTTTTGATATTTGTCATCTGACTTCAGTGGTACTTAAATTAACAGTGGTACTTAAATTAACTAGTGGAGTTGTACATATTTTTAGGTCTACTGCTATTTGTATTTTAGTCTTTTCTTGCCCTTGCATACATGGTGATTTTTTTCAATTCATAATTAGGATTTATATATAAGAAATTTTGAAAATTGGGGCACCTGGGTGGCTCAGTTGGTTAAGCGACTGCCTTCGGCTCAGGTCATGATCCTGGAGTCCCGGGATCGAGTCCCGCATCGGGCTCCCTGCTCGGCAGGGAGTCTGCTTCTCCCTCTGACCCTCCCCCCTCTCATGTGCTCTCTCTCATTCTCTCTCTCTCAAATAAATAAATAAAATCTTTAAAAAAAAAAAAAGAAATTTTGAAAATTTTTTAAAGAATTGGTTACAAATTTTTTTAATCATTTTGTTTGGATTTTAACCTTGTTCATGCTGCTAAAAATTTTGAAGTATGCAACTCTTATAAGCATTTTTACTTAGGGTGTTTGAATTTAGGTTCATACATCGCAAGTCCTTTCTACTTCAGGATTATAAAAATATGCACTTAAATATTATTATACTGTTGTTTTTCTTTTGTCACATTTAATTATTTTGTTCATTTGATATTTATTTTGATGTCAAATGAGACAGTGTTTTCCAGCCAACTTTTCTCCTAAATGGCTAGTCAGCCCTTCCAGCACTGCTTCTATTTTTTTCACTGGTTGAACATCACTGAATTCTGCTACATAAATGTATTTTCCTAGTATTTGTTTTATCTTCTTTGATCTGTATCCACTAGTACAATGGTGTTTTAATTCCTCATATTTTGTTTTCCCATTCTCTATCTATTGGGGAAATACCCTTTATTGGTTCTCTTTTTCATATGGTTTGTGCCTGTTATTTCATAATTATCCTTCTAGATAAAATTGAAAATTCTTCAGTCAAATTTTAAAACAACTTATTAGAGTTTTGATTAAAATTGCAAAAAAATTTAAGGAGACTTGGGATGGGTCTGCTGCCATCAGGGGAACACTGCTTCAGAAAATTTATACAACTCTGCTGAATTTTTTTCACCTTACATTCATACACACAAACCTTAAATGGATACTCCACAATGCCCAGCAGCCCTACCAGGTTGTCTTTATGAGTTTCTGAAGAGCTAGTAATTTTATCAAGATATATTATGTGTTGATAAATTTTCAGAAATTCTGCTCATCATGAATTCTATTCTCTGCATGTAACTTCTACTATGTACAGCTTATAATGTTAAAGTTTATTTCTGTCACTCTGTACACTTCTCAGTATGTTGTCTTTACAGTACATCTTGTGTGTTTTCTTAATTTAACTAAGAATGTAAAAGAATTGTCTAAAATGTTCTTTTATAATAGAGGTAAATTTTCAAATGTATATTCTTCATTTTTCTTTTGTTTTTTTTTTTTGTTGGTGTTTTTGTATTGTTTTGTTCTCCTTAGATTTTTAAAAATTTATCAGTCTCTGTGGAGTTGTTTTCATTTAATTTTGGGGAGAATTTGCCCCAAAATGAAACAGAAGGGTTTTCCCTGTGTTATCTTACCTCAGCACTATTCAGAGTATTTCTTGGAACTAAAGAATGGAGCTTTATATTTTCAGTTAGGCAGGACCACTGCATATGGTTGAACAGCTTGTGCATTGCACAAGAATACCCACCTGAGGGTATGAGTGGTGATGGACATTCTGCTCAATAGGCTCTGTGCCTGAGTTCCGAGTTGTGTCTTGCTAGAGGACGAGGCTCCTTCTTGTTCTCACAAAGACATAGTTCACCCACCACAGCCATGAGTCCACAGAGCAGTCTGCCTCCTGGGAAATACAAATAACCAGGAGAGACCTTCTTAATCTCACAAACACCAACCCCTACCTTGTCTTCATCTCTGTGTCTGTATCTGCCTTCCCTCTGAGCCACCTGTGTGCTGAGCTCCTCAGGCCAGTTATTCCAGTGTGTGCTGGAGGGTACTGCCAGATGGGGTTGAAATGAAGAAAAAAGGATGAAGAGGACATTTTTCTCTTTACCGCCCTTCAGGAAATCCTTCTCTGTACTTTAAAAGTTCTTGTCCTTTTTTTAGGAGTCCAGTGTGCTGATTGTTGCTAACAGGGTACAATTAAGGGACTGGAGTTGGTATGAAGGATTTAATTAAATTGTACTTGATCCTGCTGAAATAAATCTGCAGGTGACAATGAGAGAAGACAGAAACTGTCATGTAATGTTTCTCCTCAAACTCATTATGGGTTTTGGATTGTTTTGAGTATTTTTCTTTTCCTTTTTTTTCCCCCTTTATGATCTTTGGGACTTTGGAAATATCCAGTGAACTCTCCGCCATCAATATAACTCTACAGACATTGCTGGTGGTGGTGTGGTTATTTAATTTTTGTGATAGGGAAACAAATTCTTTTGAATAAAAATAAATAACAAAAATAATAAATTTTACTGAGCCAAAAAATTATGACGATTTTTGGACCTTCAAACTTCTTTGAAGCAGTGACAGTGAGATCCAGCAATTTCCCCTGTCTTCCGTATCATAAATGTACCCTCAACTAAAAGAACAATCCCGTTAGTATAATTTCTTACACCTAAATAAAGGCTCTCTTGTCCCTTTATGCTGCTCAATCTATTGTCCCATTCAGAGCAAAAATCCTCACTCAGCAGGGCAAAATACTGTTCTTTCCTAACTCAGGTTGGAGGGCTCCCTCATGTTCTTCAGATTTCTGTTCCAATTCACTTTCTCACCTTCTTTTCTTTTCTTTTCTCTTCTTTTATTTTTTTATTTTTTTAAAGATTTTTATTTATTTGACAGAGAGAGATACAGCGAGAGAGGGAACACAAGCAGGGGGAGTGGAGAGGGAGAAGCAGGCTTCCTGCGGAGCAGGGAGCCCGATATGGGACTCGATCCCAGGACCCTGGGATCATGACCTGAGCCGAAGGCAGACGCTTAACGACTGAGCCACCCAGGCGCCCCTCTCACCTTCTTTTAAATTGCTGTCTCCTCCTTGACATTCTGTCTCCCTTCCCTAAATTAATTTTCTTAATAGCACTACAGCCATCTGATATATTATAAATATTGCTTAGTTCCAACTCTTCTAAGGTGTAAACCTAGATCAAACTCTGTATATTGGCATTTTCTAAAACATTCCCCCCAACCATTATTTTAACCAGATTTAAGAGGGTTATTGTGATATTATGATTTATAATAAATACATATTTGGTCTTCCACCTGTTCCTGGCAGAGAGCTTCTAAAACCCTTAAAATTTCCTGTGATAAGAGCTAACAAAGGTGTCTTTTGTTATGCTAGTGAGGTGACCTTTGAAAAGCCCTTAGGTAAGGGGGCTAGTTGCCAGGGGAACCAACCTTGTGATTAGAGGGTTGAAACTTTATTTTTATGTATGTATGTATGTATGTATGTATGTATGTAGGCTTGATACCCAGTGTAGAACCCAACGTGGGGCTTGAACTCAGACCCTGAGATCACAACCTGAGCTGAGATCAAGAGCTGGGCACTCAACCGAGCGCCTGGGTGTTTCAGTTGGTTAAGTGTCTGCCTTCAGCTCAGGTCATGATCCCAGAGTCCTGGGATCGAGTGCCGTATCGGGCTCCCTGAGTTGGGCATTCACCCAGCTGAGCCACCCTGGTGCACCAAGGGTTGGAACTTTAAGTAACCACCTCCCGCAAGGCAGAGGGGCTGAAGGTTGAATCAATGCCAGTGGCCAATGATTTAATCAATCATGACTGTCTAATGAAGCCTGCGTCGAACCCCAAAAGGTCAGGGTTTGGAGAGCTCCAGGTTGGTGAACACATGGAGGTTCTGGAAGAGTGGCACAACTGGAGAGAACATGGATGCTCTGGGCCTCTTCCCTATGACTTCCTCTATGCATTTCTTCCTGAGTTACATCCTTTTATAATAAACCAGAAATCTGGTAAGTTGACAGATTTCCTGAGTTCTGTGAGCCACTTGAACTTGGACTTATGACTGGCATCCTCAACTGGAGGAGGTCTTTGGACCTCCACTCTGTATCCAGTTGGTCAAAAGCAAAGCCTGCATTGGCATCTGAAGTTGGGGTGGGAGAAGGCAGTCCTATAGGACTGAGCTCTCAGTCTGTGGAATCTGATGCTATCTCCTGATAGTGTCAGAATTGAGTTGACTCCTCCGACATCCTGCTGGTATCTGAGAACTGAGTGGTGTTACATGGGAAGCACCGTGCCCCCACTTCCCTCCCAACACACACATTGGTATTGGGTCCAGGAACCTAATTTTGTTACCTTGTCACAGAGTTGAATTTACTATTAAGGTAATGAAGCTTAAGCTTCAGGCCCCTTACTTGTACAGACCAATGAGAATATAGGAAGTTGCTGAGAGTTATAAGTGTTCTAGTTGGGAGAAGGAAAAAGTTTGCCACAGGGGACTTTCCTAAGGAAGCATTTCTGGTATATTGCCTACAGAGAGATCAGAAGAAAAGAGATATAAATCTCCAAGAACTTTAAAGAGATTTCTGAATAAATATATACTATGTCATTAACTTTACATTTTTATTATTTTCATAAAGATGGCTCCCAAATTGTAAAAATTTCAGGCTCCACAGAACCTATAATCAGCATTGCTTAAATTAAGTTTGCTAAAAAAAAAAAAATAGGAAGAAGATAGCAGGAAGGGAAGAATGAAGGGGGGGAAATCGGAGGGGGAGACGAACCATGAGAGACTATGGACTCTGAGAAACACAGGGTTCTAGAGGGGAGGGGGGTGGGGGGATGGGTTAGCCTGGTGATAGGTATTAAAGAGGGCATGTAATGCATGGAGCATTGGGTGTTATACGCAAACAATGAATCATGGAACACTACATCAAAAACTAATGATGTAATATATGGTGATTAACATAATAATAAAAAAATAAATAAATTAAGTTTGCTAAACATAGAACTAAGAAAATGAAGCAGTTTTCCCTGATGCAGAATTTTGGAGGTACTTGCCATGCAAATCTGCAATGTAAATCTCTTAAAGAAAGTTGAGATATGCAGTATTTCTAAAATGTGCACATCCACTTTTTCATAAGGCGTCTTAAGCAATCAGTATCCTGTGGAAAATACTTTGGAAAGCTCTGCTCTGGAAACTTGCCCACTCTCTCTGCTTCCTATTTCATTTCCATCAGAAAGGGTGAGCACTTCTTTAACAACTTCACTAACCCACTTTAAGTGGCTGGAATGTCACTTAATGAATTTTATATTTGAAGGAAATATAAAGTAGATTCTGAGATTGGTTGAACCCTCTATGTTTAGCATGACTCTGGATGAAATAAGAAGAAAAATAAAAACCTTGAACACAATCTAACCTGCCCAAGATGGTCACCATTTTAACCCTTATCAATCTCCAATTGATGAAGGAGATTGTAGTTCCTTTCTTGAAAAGAAGATTACCTGTGCCATGATCATATTTTCAGATTTAATATGCATTTTCAAATTCCACTGCCCTTCTGGAGACTGGCAGTAACCTAAAATAGTAATCTGAATAATACCTAAAAGGCATTTCAATGCACTTGCCAAGTTGAAAGCTATTGCAACCCTCCAAGAATAGTTTTTAAATAGTTTCAAAATGTTTTAAGTTGCTAAATATAAAATAGAACCATGATTTCTCATAATTGAATTAAACTAGATGAAACTCACTCTGAACTTTATATGATAGATTAAACTGTTCAAAAATCCGTGTTAGAAGAGAAAGTGTCTCAGATAGTGGAAGTAAAATTGTACCCTATCCACACCAGATGGCATTTTAAATAATATTTTCCATGGGAAACAGTGATAAATGTGAGTGTGTTTTGTGTACGTGTGTGTGTGTGTGTCAATTTATTAGAATCATATGTCTTCGTATTTGGCTTTCTTCTGATGTACCATCCATTTTTCTGACTTTTCTTTTGAGTTCGATCACATTTACAGCATCTGCATTCACAAGATTACTCACTTCCCTAGCTCAGATTTCATGGCATTTAACAACTATAATTATACTTTTCAAGTGCTGTACCAATCTTCAGTATTACATTCACTGGCAGGGATATTAGCTTTCAAAAATGCTGAAAAGATCGTAGACATTTCATTTGTAAAGATGGGCTGTACTTAATTTTGATGACAGTTATCTTGTTCATAACCACACTAAAAAGATCAATCTCATTAAAAGTATATTATAATTGGCAAATCTAAATGTGATGGGCTAAATTCTATCATCAAATTTATAGAAATGGGCTTAGATGTGAGTTACCTGGAGTTTTAAGAGGAGAGGTGATAAAAGTAAAATTTTCTTATTTTCTGGGTAAATATTATTCAAGTTTCAAAGATAGGGTGAAAATATCTCCTGGCATAACCCCAGTTTATGCCTGTTGTTCTAGCTTAATTAATTACTGTCTCCCCTTTCACTCTCAAAAATGTCTCGGTATAGATGATAAATTATATAGTCACCCTATTTATAGATTGTTTACTAAATCTGGGACAGTTTGATCTAATTCATTCAGTTCTTTTTCCCACCTTCCTCTGATGCCTACTGTGTTGTAAAGGTTGGATAGATTTACAATGATAGTTTTTTTATATGTATACAGTAAGATATAAAAAGTCAATTTTCAGTTATACTTAAGTGTACTTCTCGATATACTTTATTCTATACTTAAAATAGAATAAAGTATATCGAGTCACAAGACAGATGACTGCATGTTATTTTTACACACTGCCTGACCTTCATACATCAGATAGAATGTGTATATATTATATCTTGCTTATTATACCACCGTGGATTTTAGGGCATCAGTAAAGACAAATAAAATCTCCTGCTGTCTAAATTAAGAAGAACCTGTAGAAAAAAACCGTAATAAAACTTGCTATAACTTTGGTTGCTGAGAATAGTAAGATTGTTCAGTAGGACAATTGAAATTCAAATCATACAGCTAGCTTGTTTTTTTGTTTTGTTTTGTTGTAAATTTGATGTAATAAGGTATCAGCACTAATAGAAATAGTATGAATAAAGACTAGTAAGTGGTTTATAATTTTTCTCCTTGCAAAATAACTTCCTTGATTATTGGTGATAGAATTCTTGGGACTGTGTGTCATAGTTTATTTTTCCATTTTTTTTAAAGATTTTATTTATTTATTAGAGAGAGAGAGAGAGATAGTGAGAGCAGGAACACAAGCAGGAGGAGTGGGAGAGGGAGAAGCAGGCTTCCAGTGGAGCAGGGAGCCCGATGCGGGACTGGATCCCAGGACCCTGGGATCATGACCTGAGCTGAAGGCAGATGCTTAACGACTGAGCCACCCAGTCGCCCTATTTTTCCATTTTTTATCACATAGAAATGTAAAACATAATATTTAAATGGTTCATATTCGCACCAACCAGATAACTAATACTAATACATGTTAATATTTAAATACTCTCCCCCCACATTAAAATTACATTTTTATACATGATGTATTTGTTGTTACTGTAATATAACAAATTATTGCATAATATGTTAGCAGCTTAAAACACAGACTTTTTTATGATTTCCCAGTTCTGGGGGTCAGGAATTCAGAAGTGGCTTAGCTGGGTTGTTCTGGGCTCAGGGTCTCTCATAAGGTTGCAGACAGGCTTAGGCCAGAGCTATAGTCATCTAAAGGCTTGACTAGGGCTGTAAGATCCATTTTCAACATGGCTTACTCACATGGCTGTTGGCCAGAGGTCTGTTTGCTGGCAATAGGCCTTTGTTCCTTGCCACGGGATCTCTTCATGGAACTGCTAGGATGTCTTTAAGATGTATAATTGGGCTTCCCCAGAGCACGTGATCCAAGAGCTCCAAGAAGAAAACTGCAAAATGCCTGTGTTATCTAGTCTTAGAAGTTACATACCATCACTTCTGTTATATTCTATTTATTAGAAAGAACTCACCAAATCCAGCCTATACTCATTGGGAGAGGACTTAATCTCACCCTCTTGAAGTGAGGAGTATCAAAGGATTTGTGGACATATTTTTTTTTTTTTAAAGATTTTATTTATTTATTTGAGAGAGAGAATGAGATAGAGAGCATGAGAGGGGGGAGGGTCAGAGAGAGAGGCAGACTCCCCGCTGAGCAGGGAGCCCGACGCGGGACTCGATCCCGGGACTCCAGGATCATGACCTGAGCCGAAGGCAGTCGCTTAACCAACTGAGCCACCCAGGCGCCCCTGTGGACATATTTTAAAACCACTACATATGGTAAAAATGTAGGAAGCTACTACGAAGTGGCAACACTGGAAACCTTGAAACATTGCTGAGAGAAATTAAAGATCTAAACAAATGGGAAAATATACTATATTAAGAGATTGGAGACTCAATACTATTATGATATTAATTTATTTCAAATTGGTTTATATATTCAGTGTTATCACAGTAAAAACCCAGTAGTCATTCTTGTAGAAACTGACAAGATGACTCCTAAATTACGATGGAAATGCAAAGGGCCTAGCACATCAAAATGATCCTGAAGAAAATTGGAAGACATGTACTAATAATACATTTCAAGATTTAATATGAAGTTACAGTAACTAGGGCAAGAGTGTTTTCAGTATAAAGAGACAATTCAATGAAACAATAAAAAGTCTAAAAAGAGACACATATAATGTCACTTGATTTTTAGCAAAAGTGCCAAGTAATTTAATTTTTGTTTCCTGGATCTTTAATAGTATACGTATTTTCCATGGTATTACTAATTATTTGAACATATTTTTATTGATGGTATAATTTCATGTGGATGTTCTAAAATTTGTCAAATTCTTTTCTATCTGAAAATGTAGGTGGTTTCCAGTCATCTGCTATTATGGGTAATACTGTGCAAGCCTCTTGGTTTATAAAGGTGTGTGTATATACATGTGCATATGTGTGTATTCTTTCCCCTTTTTATTATTTTGTCTTATGATAATTTCCATAAATAACTGTTGGGTTAAAGGGATTTAGTTTTGTGATACTTAAAACACAGTGACAAATTGGTTTATAGACTTTTCTGATTTTCACTGCTATGGGCAGTGTAAGAGAATGAGTTTCTCTCATAACTCCTCTTAGTTTTCGTCATTCATATTTGTATGGCTTAATAACGCATGCTTGAACATTTCTCCATATGTCAGTTATCAGGCTAATTTTAAAATTATGTAATCATGACTTTAAAAAATATGCAATACAATATCATTGATTATAGTCACCATGCTGAACATTGCATTATCCATGACCCATTCATTTTAGAATTGGAAGTTTGTACCTCTTGATACCCCTCCTCTGACCCATGTTGCTTACCCCTCATCACCTTCCCCTTTGGCAATCACCAGTCTGCTCTTTGTATCTACAGATTTGGTTTTGTTTGCTTAGTTTTTTTTTTTAGATTCTACAATATATTTAGATACAGTATTTATCTTTGTCTTATTTCACTTAGCATAATACCTTCAAGATCCATCTGTGTTGTCTCAAATGGCAAGATTTCGTTCTTTTTATGGCAGAATGTAGACCACATCTTTATCCATTTATGGATTTAGATTGTTTCCATATCTTAATTATTGTAAATAGTGCTCCAGTGAACATAAGGGTACATAATTCTTTTTGAATTAGTGTTTTTGTTTTCCTTGGATAGATACCTGAAAGTAGAATTGCTGGATGATATGGTATTTCTACCTCTGATTTTTTAAAAAGATTTTTATTTATTTGACAGAGAGAAAACGAGCACAAGCGGGGTCGGGGATGAGGGGCAGAGGGAGAGGGAGAGGAAGAATTTTTGCTGAGCAGGAAGCCCAGCGCAGGGCTCGATACCAGGGCCCTGGGATCATGACCTGAGCCAAAGATAGAAAATTAACTGACTGACCCACCCAGGGGCCCCTCTACCTTTATTTTTTAGGAACCTCCATACTGTTATCCAGAGTGGCTGCAATAGTTTACATTTTGGCCAACAGTGCATGAGGGTTCATTTTTCTCCACATGCTTGTCACTACTTGTTATTTCTTGTCTTAACTGATAATAGCCATTCTGATAGGTGTGGGGGTGATATCTCGTTATGGTTTTGATTTGCATTTCCTTGATTATTAGTGATGTTGAGCATCTTTTCATGTGCCTTTTACCCATCTGTATGTCTTCTTTGGAAAAATGTCTATTCCAATCTTGTCATTTTTCAATTGGATTGTTTGTTTTTTTGCTCTAGAGTTGTATGAGTTCTTTATATATTTTGGATATTAACACCTTATTGGATATGTGATTGGTAAATATCTTCTGTTATTTAGTGGGTTGCCTTTTTATTTTGTCTGTTGTTTCCTTTGCTGTGCAGAGCTTTTTAGTTTGATGTAGTCCCATTTGTTTATTTTTGTTTTATTGTCCTTGCCTTTGGAGTCATATCCAAAAATCAGTGCAAAGATCAACGTCAAGGAGCTTACCACCTATGTTTTCTTCTAAGAGTTTAATGGTTTTAGATAGTACATTCAAGTATTTAATCCCCTTTAAATAAGTTTTGTGTATGGTTGTCAGATAGTGTTCCAGTTTCATTCTTTTGCATGTGGCTGTTCAGTTTTTCCATTAGCATTTATTGAAGAGACTGTCCTTATGCCATTTGGTAGTCTTGATTTCTTTGTCATAAATTAATACCATATATCTGTGGGTATATTTCTGGGCTTTCTATTCTGTTCCATTGATCTGTGTGTTTGTTTTTATGCAATATGATAGTTTTGATTACTACAGCTTTGTAATATAGTTTAAAACCAGGAAGCATGATGCCGCCAGGTTTGTTCTTTTTCAAAATTGCTTTGGCTATTCAAGGATCTCGTGTGGTTTTCTGCAAGTTTTAGGATTATTTGTTCTCTTTCTGTGAAAAATGCCATTGGGATTTTGTTAGGTATTGTATTGAATCTGTAGATTGGTTTAAGTTGTATAGATTAGTTGTATAGATTAGTTGTATAGATTGGTATAATAAGGACATTTTAACAATATTAATTCTTCCAATCAATTAGCATGGAATGTCTTTCTTTTTCCCTTGTTCAGTTTCTTTCATCAGTGTCCTATAGTTTTCCATGTATAGGTCTTTCAACTCCTTTGCTAAGTTTATTCCTAAGTATTTTATTCTTTTTGATGCAATTGTAATGGGATTATTTTCTTTTTTTCTCTTTCTGATATTTAATTGTTTTATAGAAAGGTAGCTGATTTTTGTATATTGATTTTGTACACTGCAACATTACTGAATTTATTAGTTCTAACAGCTTTTTGGTGGAGTCTAGGATTTTCTTTATATAAAATCATGTCCACAAAGGTTGACAGTTTTACATCTTCTTTTCAAATTTGAATATCTTTTATCTCTTTTTTTTTGCCTAATTGCTGTGGCTAGGACTTCCAATATTGTGTTTAATAAAAATTACAGGAGTGGGCATCCTTATTTTGTTTCTGATCTTTTAAAAAAATATTTTATTTTATTTATTTGAGAGAGAGAGAAAGAACATGAGCAGGTGGAGGGGGCGGAGGGAGAGGGAGAAGCAGACTCCCCGCTGAGCAGGATGCCCAACTCGGGGCTCGATCCCAGGACCCTGGGATCATGACCTGAGCTGAAGGCAGATGCTTAACCAACTGAGCCACCCAGGGGCCTTCTTGTTTCTGATTTTAAAGGACAATCTTACAGCTTTTCGCTGTTGAGTGTGATGTTAGCTGTGGGTTTTTCATATATGGCCTTTAATATGCTGAGGTATGTTTTGTCCATACCCACTTTTTTTGAGAGTTTTTATCATTAATGGAGGTTGAATTTGTCAAATGCTTTTTCTGCATCTTTTGAGATGATCATGTGGGTTTTAACCTTCATTTTGTTAATGTGGATGTTGAACCATCTTTGCATCCATAGAATACATCCCACTTGATCATGGTGAATGATCCTTTTAAAGTATGGTTGAATTCAGTTTGGTAATATTTTGTTGAGGATTTTTGCATTTATGTTCATCAGGTATATTGGCCTGTAATTTTATTTCTTTTCCTTCCTTTCTTCCTTCCTTCCTTCCTCCCTCCCTCCCTCCCTCCCTCCCTTTTTATAGTAAACTTGTCTGGTTTTGGTATCAGGGTAATGATGGCCTTATAAAATGAGTTTGGAAGTGTTCCCTCCTCTTCAGTATTTTGGGAGAGTTTGAGGAGGATAGGTATTAAATCTCTTTTGAATGTTTGGTTGAATTCACCAGTGAAGTTGTCTGGTCCCAGACTTTCGTTTGTTGGGCAGTACCAATTCAGTCTTCTTACTAGGAATCAGTCTATTCAGATTTTTCTGTTTTTCATGATTTCAGTCTTGGAAGATTGTATGTTTCTAGGAGTTTATCCATAACTTCATGGTTGTCCAATTTGCATTTAATTATTCATAGTAGTCTCTTATGATCCTTTGTATTTCTTTGGTGTAAGTTGTAACATCTCTTTAGATCTGATTTTATTTATAAGAACCCTCTTTTTTTATACTTAATGAAGCTAAAGGTTTGTCAGTTTTTTTTATGTTTTCAAAGAACTAGCTCTTAGTTTCATTGGTCTTTTAAATTGTCTTTTTAGTCTTTATTTCATTTATTTCTTCTCGGATCTTTATTTCCTTACTTTTATTAACTTTAGGCTTCAAATGTTTTCTTTTTCTAGTGCCTTTAGGTGTAAAGCTAGATTTTTTATTTGAGATTTTTCTTGTTTCATGAGGTAGGCCTACATCTCTGTGATCTTCCCTCTTACTACTGCTTTTGCTCTGAACTTTATGGATCGGGATGTCTGTTTCCTTCTCAGGTCATGGAAGTTTTTAACCATTATTTCTTGAGATAAGTTTGCTAACCCTTTTCTCTCTCTTCCTTCTGGGATCCCTATAATGTAAATGTTATTCTGCTGGATGTTACCTATTGGTCTCTTAAGCTATCTTTACTTTTTAAAAATTCTTTTTTTCTTTTTGCTGCTGTTTTAGTGAGTTCCAGTATTCTGTCTTCCAGCTCACTGATTCTTTCTTCTTCATCTGGCCTGCTATTGAACCCTTTTAGTGTATTTTTCAGTTTAGTTATTGTATTCTTCAGCTCTGTGACTTCTATTTGATACTTTCTTGTATTTTCTGTATCTTTGTTGAAGTTCTCACTGTGTTCATCCATTCTTCCTCTGAGTTCAATGAGCATCCATATAAACATTACTTTGAACTGTTTATCTGGTAAATTACTCACCTCTGTTTCATTAAGGTGTATTATTGTTGCTGTTATTTTATTTGGAAATACTTCTCTGCTTTCTCATTTTGATTTACTCTCTCTATTTATTAGGCAAAGTGGCTCTCTCCCCCAAGACCTGTGAGTGTTCCAGAGGGAGGGATCTCAGTGAGCACCTAGTTTCAGGCTGATTGAAAACTAGGCCCTCAGGCAGATAGTTTTAAGGTATGCAAATTTATATAGTCATGTGCAGTTGCTGTTGTAAACCCTGTTGTTTCCAGACCAGGTGAACAGGAGGTGTATCCTTGGTGACACTTGCAAAAGTTGGGGCTCCATATAAGTGTATGAGCTTTTTTCTGAGAGGTATTGGAGAAAGTACAGTTAGGATTCCTAGCCTGTATTCACTGAGTGCACCTTCATAGCCCCTAGATGTGTGGTAAGCCTGTAGCCTATCCTTTAGGCTGAAGCTCCAGAGCAAGTATATAGGCTTTTTTTCACAGGATGGGTGGGAGTGTGTATGGTCCGCTATGTGTGTAGTGCCCTGTGATTGGTAGTTTGCCAAGAACTGTTTCTTACTGTTTCAGACCCATGGTGCTCAGAAACAATCCTCCCTGGCTACCAGAGCCAGGTGCTCAAGTGCCGTCTCCTGTGTGGAATGCATGTATGGCTTTGGCGGGGGCTGTGGGAGCAGTGTGGGGGTTCGGAATTCAGCCCCAGGCTTTGATAGGGCTACAAGAGTGGTTGTAGGGGTGGGCTGTGCTCCCTCGCACTAGCAGGTTAGAGGTAGAGTACAAAAATGGTGCGTAGCATTACCTTAGTCCCTGGAGAGAGTTCTCACAGGCTGATGCCCCTTTAGCAGAGCCTTCAAGAGTAGCAAATGAATCTCCTTCTCACATGGTCTAGGCACTTTTCAAACTGCTGCTTTTGCACTGGGTCCCAGGGCAAGTGAGTCTACATGGGAGCCCTTTAAGAGTGGAATCTCTATTCCCTATAGCCCATATAGATATGAGCCCCATTGGTTTTCAAAGCTAGATGTTTTGTGGGCTCATCTCTGTGCTGCAGGTTTCATGGGTTGGTGTGCCAGATTTGGGGTGCAAACCCTTTGTTGCTCAGGGAGGAGCTCTTGCTTTGTGAAATCCCTCCTGATTGTGGGTTGTCATGCTAGGGGATAGGACTTTTGGTAAGAATGTGTCTCTCCCTCTCCTACCCATCTAAATGTGGCTGGCCTTTTTATTCTTTTTTGTGGATTAGCTGTTTAACTAGTTTTCAGGTCTCTTTCAGAGGGAATTGTTGCAAATTTAGCTGTAGTTTTGTTGCATCCTTGGGAAGAAGTGAGTTTAGGATCTTCCTGTGCTGCCGTCTTGAACTGCCTCCTGAATTCATGACTTTTGATCATTTATTTGAGGCCTTAGGGTTTCAAAAATCTTTATCATAAAGACCAGGTTCTTACGGATGCAGTCCATGGACCTTTAGCAGATTCACATCCTCTATGGTATTTTCATGATATGATGTGCCATTTTTTAATATAAGCATTTTGCTTTGTTTTGTTTTTTTAGTTGAGTTGTAATAGCTTTCAATCAACTCTCAAAGGAGCTCATGAAAATGAAGGTTAAGAACCACTTATAAAAAAATATAGTACCCATTTGTATTATTTTCTGTAAATGTATTCTAAAAATACTTAACCTAATTTTCTGTTTTAAATTTCAACTTTGCTTATTTGGTTGGATTGTTTAAATGTAGTCATATCTTTCTATCTTTCAATGAGTTTTCATTGATTTTAAAATAAGAATGCCCTTGCTTGTCCAGATAGTTAATAAGTATTTACTTTTATGTTTTTCTAACTTAAAAATTCACTCTGACATGTAAGTTATTTGAAGACACATGGAAATTGCCTCAGTAAGTTATGGTGATTTGTTTTCTATTCCACTTTTGTGGAATAATTCATTAAATGACTTACCTTCTTAAAGTACTTCATTTGTATTTAGGATGTATTGGGAGGATCTTGCATACTTTTTTTTCCCAATTAAAATTAAAATATTACCTAATAATCCTGTTGTATCAGTTGATACTTACGTTATCAATGTCACTTTTCATTTTATTCAATTTTTTTGTCAGTCAACATGAGTAATACAATTTGATATTCTCAATTTAAGTAATGATATTTGTAAAATTATTATTATGAACCTAAAGAAAATATGATTCCTTTCCTTGAATTTTTTTTCATAATTCCTGTTGAAGGTGTATGGTGGTTAAGGAAATACAATGCACTCAAGTAAGTAATGTGTAGTTATTATTTTTGGAGAATTTTTAATATTATGATTTAGTATATAATGAATATCCCTGAGAAGGAGGTTTATTGGGTTTATATAAAAACATTGTCCTTAGAATGTACACTGTGGGTGAATGTGTATCACACAAGTATAGTCATATGTTTAGCATCACTTATAGATTATGAGGCCATGATTGGAAAATTAACTGTAGGGTGGCTCAGGATGGCAAAAACAAACATTTTGAAACAAATGGTAGACACAATAAGTGATAACCAGTTTTGTACTTCAACTATCAGCCATATTTTCATACCTACTCAAATATTTTATTCAAATTGCTGATGTGTAACTTCTTGTTCTGACCTAGAGCAAAGTCATCATCTCCTTTGTTAGTTTCTGAACTCCTAGAAAGCCGGGAAATGGCTTTTCGATATTACTTGCATCATACCTACACCACCATTCAGTGGCATTCAAATGTTTGATTTCCTCAGGAAGGTGATAGCCCAGAGGGAGGGAGCAGAACTGTAAGGAAAACTGCAGATCCCCTTATATAACTGAACACAGAGACTCAGATTAGCAATGAAAAGAGAATATCCACATGGCAATGGATAGCTAGGCTAATTACCCTGACTCTTAGCATGGAGTTTCTTGCTAAATCCTCCACCATCCTGGCCTCTGGGGACAAGAGTCAGAATTTGTTGGCCAGCTGTGCTTTTCCAGAGGGATATTTTCATTTTGTCAACTTTAGCAGACTGGGGTTAGTTTATTGAGTCAGTGCGTTTTCTTTTCACTAGTCTATTGTTTCTTTCCCATTATAGCACCGGATTCACCGTTGTTAAGGTTTTCCAACTTTGACCTTTAGAGTCTCTGCCTTCAAATTACAATTTTGTATCTTAACCTCACTTAACAGAGAAGGGAAAACTGAAACTCAGAGATTAAATGACTCGGCTGATGTTAAAAAATGGGTCATCTTGAATGTGAGATAGAAACCAATACTTTTGATCATATTTCTTGGGTTTCTCTCTATGTGACTATGTCATCTGTTCTCAGCTGATTCAGTCCTCCTTTTTTTCTTCATATTGTCTAGCAGATTGTTCATTCAGTTTTCAGTGACAAGAATGCCATTTGTTCTTACCTGTAATGCTGCCTTTTACTTCAATAGATCTTTAGATATTTGCTATTTTTTTGGCCACTGACTCCCATTTTGTTTTTTTGCACTGCATTCTTAATTTTACATAAGTAGTTTACATAAGAAATACTAGTAGTATTTCTATTTTTAAAAATTTATTTGGCTGTATAATTGACTTGTCTTTTGCTCTTATTTACCTTTATTATGAAATTTGAGTCTTCTTTCAAAATGTCTTATTTGTCTTGCCCTTTTTTTAATCTCCATTAGTGCCTGTGTCACCATAGACCTCACCAATTCCAGTCCATCCTTTGTACCACCAGGTTAGTCTTTTGACACAAAATTTTATTATTTTACTCTTTTGTTCAAAAGCCTACAATTCAGCATGATACATGCTAAAGGATGAGATGTAAAATATTTTCAAACCTAGTTCTGCCAATGTTTATGGGAGAAACAGTAGATAATAAAAAAGCTAAGGAGCCCCTCCCCTCCCCCCCCCCCGAGAATTTAAAACCTCTGGCATGGAATATGGTCCAGGTAGATTAGAGAGGAGAGGACATGACTTGGATACAGAGGTTTACTATATTAACTATATATCTGAAAAAGCGAATAGGAAAAAATACGGTGTTTCAGGAGATATCAATTAAAGGAGAAACATACTGAGAAGATCTTGGCAAATTTTCTGAGATGCCAGAAATGTTCCTACTAAAATCCAGCAAATTACCTGAAAAGGCATAAATATCAGATTTCTCCTCTGTGCTACTGTCAAAAGATAATGAAATAACTCCTACAGAATTTACCAAAGATATTATTGAGTACTTACAAGTGATAGACACTGTTCAGATTTGCAAACATTATTTAATTTCCTCCTTATGACTATGAATATCCTCTAAGAGAGGATGATAGCTTACTAAGGCACACAGCTCAAGGTGGCACAGTTGTTCACATGTGAAGTTATATGTCGAATGTTCTTGGCATTGTCCTTGACTCCTCCTTCTCTGGAACCCCACATCCAATCTCTCAGGAAATCCTTTGCTTCTGCCTTCAAAATGTATCTAGAATTCCTCTCCTTCTTACCACCTCTACTGCTACTAGTCTGGTCCAAACTATTATTACTTTTGCTTAGTTTACTTTGACCAAGATGACCTTAATGTTCCTCTCAGCTTGACTAAACTTTAGATGAGATCATTTTTTACTTTGGTATTAATGAAATTCCCAACCTCTTGTTTCTTAGAGCACTTACTTTAGAAAACTTGTGGTTATTCCCACCAACAGCATAGGAGGGTTCCCCTTTCTCTGCATCCTTGCCAACATCTGTTGTTTCCTGACTTGTTAATTTTAGTCATTCTGACTGGTATGAGGTAGTATCTCATTGTGGTTTTGATTTGTATTTCCCTGAAGCAGAGTGATATTGAGCACTTTTTCATGTGTCTGTTGGCCATTTGGATGTCTTCTTTGCAGAAATGTCTGTTCATGTCTTCTGTCCATTTCTTGATTGAATTATTTGTTCTTTGGGTGTTGAGTTTGATAAGTTCTTTATAGATTTTGGATATTAGCCCTTTATCTGATACGTCGTTTGCCAATATCTTCTCCCATTCTGTCAGTTGTCTTTTGGTTTTGTTGACTATTTCCTTTGCTGTGCAAAGTCTTTATATCTTGATGAAGTCCCAATAGTTCATTTTTGCCTTTGTTTTCCTTGCCTTGGCAATGTGTCTAGCAAGAAGTTGCTGCGGCCGAGGTCGAAGAAGTTGCTGCCTGTGTTCTCCTCAAGGATTTTGATGGATTCCTGTCTCACATTTAGGTCTTTCATCAATTTTGAGTCTATTTTTGTGTGTGGTGTAAGGAAATGGTCCAGTTTCATTCTTCTCCATGTGGCTGTCCAATTTTCCCAACACCATTTGTTGAAGAGACTGTCTTTTTTCCACTGGACATTCTTTCCTGCTTTGTTGAAGATTAGTTGACCATAGAGTTGAGGGTCCATTTCTGGGCTCTCTATTTTGTTCCATTGATTTATGTGTCTGTTTTTGTGCTGTCTTGATGATTTCAGCTTTGTAATAGAGCTGGAAGTCTGGAATTGTGATGCCACCGGCTTTGCTTTTCTTTTTCTTTTTTTTTTCTTTTTTTTTTTTTTAAAGATTTTATTTATTTATTTGAGAGAGAGAGTGAGAGAGAGAAAGAGCACAAGAGGGGGGAGCGGGAGAGGGAGAAGCAGACTCCCTGCTGAGCAGGGAGCCCGATGCGGGACTCGATCCCGGGACTCCAGGATCATGACCTGAGCCGAAGGCAGTCGCTTAACCAACTGAGCCACCCAGGTGCCCTTGCTTTTCTTTTTCAACATTCCTCTGGCTATTCCTGGTCTGGTGCCATACATTATTTTAGGATTATTTGTTCCATTTCTTTGAAAAAAGTTGATGCTATTTTGATAGGAATTGTACTGAACGTATAGATTGCTCTAGGTAGCGTAGACTATTGGCGGGAATGCAAGCTGGTGCAGTCACTCTGGAAAACAGTATGGAGGTTCCTCAAGAAGTTGAAAATAGAGCTACCCTATGACCCAACAATTGCACAACTGGGTATATACCCTAAAGATACAAATGTAGTGATCCGAAGGGGCACCTGCACCCCAGTGTTTATAGCAGCAATGTCCACAATAGCCAAACTGTGGAAAGAGCCCAGATGTCCATCAGCAGATGAATGGATAAAGAAGATGTGGTGTATATATATATATATATATATATATATATACACAATGGAATATTATGCAGCCATCAAAAAAAGAAATCTTGTCATTTGCAATAACGTGGATGGAACTAGTGGGTATTATGCTAAATGAAATAAGTCAATCAGAGAAAGACAATTATCATATGAACCCACTGATATGTGGAATTTAAGAAGCAAGGCAGAGGATTATAGGGGAAGAGAGGAAAAAATGAAACAAGACAAAACCAGAGAGGGAGACAAACCATAAGAGATTCTTTTTTTTTTTTAGTAGTGAATTTTATTTTATTTTATTTTATTTTTTTTATGTTATAAAAAAAGATGTAAACTTCATCATTAGTTTTTGATGTAGTGTTCCATGATTCATTGTTTGCATATAACACCCAGTGCTCCATGCAGAACATGCCCTCTTTAATACCCATCACCAGGCTAACACATCCTCCCACCCCCCTTCCTTCTAGAACCCTCAGTTTGTTTTTCAGAGTCCATAGTCTCTCATGGTTCGTCTCCCCCTCCAATTTCCCCCCCTTCATTTTTCCCTTCCTGTATCTTCTTTCTTTCTTTCTTTCTTTTTTTTTTTTTAACATATAATGTATTATATGCTTCAGAGGTACAACCATAAGAGATTCTTAATCTCAGGAAACAAACTGAGGGTTGCTGGAGGGGAGGTGGGTGGGAGAATGTGGTGCCTGGGTGATGGACATTGGGGAGGGTATATGTTGTGGTGAGCACTGTGTATTCTGTAAGACTGATGAATCACAGACCTGTACCCCTGAAACAAATAATACATTATATGTTAATAATTAAAAAAAAAGAAAACTTGTAGTTATAAATCCTCTCTCTGCCCCTTTAAAATGTAAATCTTTTAAAAAGCCTTTTGCTAGTTTTACCATTCAGGAATGTTTTTCTCAAGGACTTGGGAGCTGTCTCTGAGATGTAACCATCAAGGAGATAGCACCTCTAACTTCTACTCTTTGTGGTCAGGTAAGAACCTACCTTCTTAGTAGGCATCTTGCTCCAAGTTGTAAAACTACCTCTTGTCATGAAGATAATGGAAAGTTTACTATTCCTTTGGATGAGGTTAATTGGCAAACACAGATGGCCTTATAGAACTCTTAAAAAGCTCTTAAAAATCCCCTTTGCCTCATTGCATTCTATTCTCAATTCAGCAGCCAGAGTGCTAAGATCTACCACTCCTCTAATCAAAACTTCCCAATGGCTACATTTCAAGGAGAGAAAAACTAAAGTCCTTATAAAAGTTACAAGACATGGCTCAAAATAACCCTTTATTACTTTTCTGACGTCATGTCCTATTTCTCTCAAACTCACTTCACTTAAACCACATGGGCCTCTGTGCATTTCTTGAATATGTAGATGTGCTTCTACTGCAGAACCTTTACTATAGCTGCCCCTCTGCCTAAATAAGCACTTGACCAACCCCATCTCCTCCTTTAAATTGTGGTGTGATTATTACTTCCTCAATGGCACTTACTATGACCTCTTTACTTAATGGATGTGGTAGGCTGAATAATGGCCCCCCAAAGATGTCTATACTATAATTCTTGGAACCTGTGAGTATGTTACCTTACTTGGCAAAAGAGACTTTGCAGGTGTGATTAAATTATAGATTTTGAGATGGAGTGATAGTCCTAGATTAATTGAGGGGGTCCAATATCATTACAAAGGTCCTTATAAGAGGGGAATACGAGGGTCAGAGTGAGAGACGTGACAGCAGAGATAGAGGTAGTATGAGTGATGCAGCTATGTGTCAAAGAATGCGGGCAGCTTCTACAACCTGGAAGAGGAAATAGATTTTCCCCCTAGAGCCTCTAGAAAGAACACATCACTGCTCACACCTGGATTTTAGACTAGTGAGAATCATTTGAACTTCTGATCTCTGAACTGTAAGATAATAAATTTGTGTCGTTTTAAGATACTAAGTTTGTGGTAATTTATCATAATAGCTGTAGGAAACTAAAGAGCCTGTAACCACAGCCCTAACACTCTCTGATTTTATTCTGCTATGCTTTTTCCCCATGTAGTAGTTGTCACCTTTAACATTTTGAATTATTGAATCATTTATTCTATCTGTCTATCATCTATCTATCATCTATCATCTGTCTATTTATTTTGCTTCTTCCTCAAGAATATGTCTCTTGAGTTTAGAGATCTTTTTGTTTTACTCACTTTGCACTTAGAACATTGCATGACCTAATATAAGCACTTAAAAGTATTTGTTGAATTAATTAAGAGAAAAATTAATCTCATATATTTAAGGACCCATACAGTGAATTACCTTTGATCCATATTGCATAATTTTATTTAGGCACACTGAAGCTGACAAAAGAATGACTCAGAATAGTGAAGAATAGGGCGCCTGGGCGGCTCAGTTGGTTAAGCGACTGCCTTCGGCTCAGGTCATGATCCTGGAGTCCTGGGATCGAGTCCCACATTGGGCTCCCTGCTCAGCGGGGGGTCTGCTTATCCCTCTGACCCTCTTCCCTCTCATGCTCTCTGTCTTCCATTCTCTCTCTCAGATAAATAAATAAAATCTTAAAAAAAAAAAAAAAAAGAATAGTGAAGAATACTGTCAAAGACCTTTTGGCTCATCGCTTCCTTGGTTTAGTTCCTGTGGTAGATACAGTAAGTGTGCAGTGAGTTATCCATGAGCTCCTCTGCTTCATTTCCCTTCCTCTCTTGCAGTTAGTTTTCATCAGTGCATTGTGAGTTGCAGTGACATGTGTCACTTGAGCCAGTGTGCTCCCTCTTTTCCTTCTGCTCTGTTATGATCATGAGGCCACATGTTCCAGATGGCAGAGCTAAAGATGGAGGAGGACTGCCTGAACTGCGCCAAGCTTTACAGTAATGAGATGTAAACCTTAATGGTGTTAAGCAACTAAAATTCTGACGGCTTTCTAAAGTTGCAGCAGTTAGCCTTAATTAGGGAAGCAAATTCTGGAATGCAGTTGGATTATAAGGTTTTTAGCTTCTGCAAAATGGAAATGAAAATTGTGCTTTGCATACTTCTTTTAGCTATTATGCATTTGTTTCTGTTTCTTTTTCAGCACCGGAAAAGGTGTTTCTTGAGACCTGTCTTTTAGTGCACAGTTCAGATCAATCTTGTATCTCCATTGTTGACCATTTAAAACAATAGTACTATTGTTCTTTTACTGCACTTAACTATGGCTAAGCAGTTGACCCACGTGGGAAATTTCTAGAGTCTTTTTATTCTGCTTTTTTCTTTCTGCAAAATTTGAACTGCATAGAGCAACATAATGGCCATTTCCATTGCCAAAGAACTTAAGTAATGATTTTCTGTATCTTTGAAAATAATAAAAGTAACACTGAATCAACTATTTTTATAATTGAAAGATTAATAAAGCATCTGATGACAAATATATTTGTTATTGAATTCAGTGCATACCCACATTTGTCAGCCTTTTTATGTGCTCTAATATTATATTGTAGAGGTCAGCACATTTTTTTTTTTATAAGGGGTGAAGTAGTAAATATTTTCAGCTTTTGGTGTCACATAGTCACTTTTACAACTGCTCAATTCTGCTATTGTAGCATGAAAGCAACTTCAGATAATACATAAAAGAATGTTCCAATAAAACTTTATTTATAAAAACAAATGGTAGCTGCAGTTTGTCAACCCTTGTTCTAGAGGAATACAGGATACTCTTTGTTGTTATAGTACTTTATTCTTGCCAGTAATTTTCAACGAAGGGCCATAGTTATGTTCAATAGAGTCTCTACAGACACTGAATCAGTGAATAATGAACCATTACTCCATTACTCCCAGGGGAAATACAGGGTGATTTCTGCAAGCCTCTGGTTACAACATTTTTGTCAACCAACCAATCCTTGTTTTATGTATGTTTCTGTTAAAGACATCTTTTTAAATATATATTATTTATGCATTAACATGAACTCATGGTCAACAGCCTCATGCCTGATAACCTCATGCCTGAACAAAGCTTATCTAAAACATATTTTCTCTGTAAGGCACAAGCCTGCTTGTGCTTAGGAATACTAGAAAGTGCTTCAGCACTACACTTGGAGGCCATTTTAAATGGTAAAATCACCAACTGCTTGCACCAAAATGGAAAACAAAACAAAACAAACCTAAAACAGAAACATGGCACTTAATAGATTTTGGAAAGGATGCTTGTTTATGGTAGGAGAGCTAAAACAAGAATGTGGAACATTGCCTTGTTTGATCTCAACTGAGAACTTCTGCGTCTGGTGACTCATATTTTTTTGCCATTCTCTGCATATTCAGGAATGACATGAAAGTGCCATGAATGTTGATTTTGAGGTTACAAATGAATTTTAGCAGGTGTGAATTCACAAATACAGAATTTGTGAACAGTAAGGACCTGCTCTACACACGTGCGCGTGCATGCACACATACGCACACACACACAGAGAGTTTATTTCAGGGATTTGGCTTACATGATTGTGGGGTCTGGCAAGTCTCAAATTTGTAGGGCAGACTGGAAACTAGGGCAGAAGCTGCTGTTAATATCTTGAGGCAGAATTTCTTCTTTCTCAGAGAAACCTCAGTTTTGCTCTTAAGGCCTTTCAACTGATTGGATGAAATCCACCCATTTTATCAAAGTTAATCTCCTTTATTTGAATTTAATTGATTGTAGATATTAACCACATCTACAAAATACTTTCACAGCAACACCTAGATCAATGTTTGAATAACTGGGAAATATAGCCTAGCCAAAGTGATGGTATAAAACTAATCATCACAGTGAATATAGTTTGGAAAAGCACAGAGACCACAGTGGGATAATGGTATTATGGTTATTATTTATTTATTTATTTACTTATTTTTTAATATTTTATTTATTTGAGAGAGAGAGAATGAGAGAGAGCGAGTACATGAGAGGGGGGAGGGTCAGAGGGAGAAGCAGACTCCCTGCCAAGCAGGGAGCCCGATGCGGCACTCGATCCAGGGACTCCAGGATCATGACCTGAGCTGAAGGCAGTTGTTTAACCAACTGAGCCACCCAGGCACCCTATGGTTATTATTTTTTTAAAGATGATATCTTTTGAAGATACATGGTTAAGTATTTATCAGTGAAAAGATAAAGACTAATGAACCAAACAAAATATCAAGTGTGATTATCTGGGTCCAGTTGTCTTCTCATTGTTTCCTACACGTTTCTATATTTCAAATTTACTACATTTCTTTTGTGTTTATTATACAATTGATTATGGTACTTTTATATATAATAGAAAAGCATATATGTTTTATATATAATAGAAAAGTATATATTATATAATATAAAAATATGTATAAATTTTCTCTTGCTATATAACAAATTACCACAAATTCAGCAATTTAAAACAACAAATTTATTATCTCATAGTTTCCATAGAAGTCCAGGCACAGATTATTAGTCCTCTACTCATGGTCTCACCAGACTGAAATCAAGTTGTTGGCTAGGATTTGGGGTATCTTCCAAGCTCACTGGTTGGTGGCTGAATTCAATTCCTTGTGGTTCTAGTTTATATACCTATTTTCTTGTAGGCTGTTGACTGTGAGTTACTCTAAACTTCAAGGGGGAACTCTGAGATCCTAGCCTTGTGGTTATCTTATAACGTGGTGCTTACTTTTTCAAGGCCGATAGCAGAATTTCTCTCGTCTGCTAAGATTGAGTCTTATATAGCATTACCTAATCACTGGAGCAGCTATCCGGTCATATTTATAGTTCTGCCCAAACTCAAGAGTAGGGAATTATAAAGTATGTGAATATTGGAGGAACAAGAATTTTGGAGCGCATCCTGGGATTCTTCTGCTTCCCATACCATGTGATCATTACTAATAAAAACATGCATGGCCAAAACCTGGAATGAAGCAAAAAATGTTAACTGCTATTATTCTTTTGAGTTGGCATTATGAGGAAAGGTGTATTTACCAGTACAAATGTGTAGTTTAAAAGTTGTCTTGTAATAAACATGTGTTAATTTTATGTATTTATTAAATTTTAAGAAGTTTCTTTTATAGAAATAATACTGGTTTGTTGTTGAGGGGCTCAGGCAGTAATGAAGAGCTTAAAGATAAAAGTATAATTAAGCTCTCTTCCTCCCTCTGAACTTCTCCCTGGATCCTCTCTATAGGGAAATAATTCTTAAAATTTTTGAGGCATCCTTTTATAAGTGTTCTCAACTCTCCCTTTCTACTAAATGCTATATTGGACATCTTGTATATATCTTAATTTTGGTAATTATATTTTTCAGTTCTAGGAATTCCAGGATTTTTCTTCTCGTGATTTTGATTCCTTGGCAAATATTTTCATCTCATTGTACATTTAAAGAAATCATAGTATATGAGTTGATCACATTTAACAACAAAGTCCATGTTTGATAACTTCAATATGTGAATTAGCTATAAATTTTTTACTTTTTTTCTCTTGGGTTTGGCTATTTGATCTTGTCTCCTGGCATGCCTCATAATTTTTAACTAAATGCCGTATATTTTGTGTGAAAAATGGCAGAAGCTCTGGATGATTTCATTATACTCCAGAGGAAACTGATTTTTTTTGGCAGTCAGCATATGGGGAAAGCAATTGACTTCAAACAGAGATTAGAGGATTTGAGTTGATGATGAGTTTTAATCTTTGAAAGACTTCTAATTCTGGCTTCTAAAGTGTAGCCCATCAGGGATTAGAGTTGAAGGCTCTGTAAACCAGGGCTTTTTCTCCTTGGTGAGCCCTACAGTCTAATTTTTTGTCTCTTCAGTATGATGAGTCTGACAAGCCCTCTGCTTGATTATTAGCTACTTGGCTGTCACTTTCTGCTTGGCTACCACATCCTCTTGTCCTATGCAAAGTAGGAGTCGAAAAATGTCTCTAGGAAAAGTTATTTGAAAAGTTAGGCTTATTATTCTCATTTGACTTTTCTCTGGGACCATAGCCCCTCATTTTCTAGATGCCTTGGTATCATTGATCTTCGGTTTTTGTCTCCCCAACCTGCTGAGATTGCTGACACTTGAGTCACTACTTTTGCTTGGTCCGCTAGCCCCAAGCCACTTAGGAATTGGCAGATGTCTCCAGGGGAAAAATAGTAGGGATATATCAAGTCTACCTTAAGGTAGCCAACCTCTCAACTCCATTACTCTCCACGTAGCTGTTTTGTGTTTTTCCCTCCAGATTTTCTTGTTATTCTTTCTTTTTTCAAATTGAGATATATTTAATGAGAGGCCTGTTCTTTAATTTTCGGAAGCAGAAATCCTCTACCTTTATTTTTATCCCCTAATTTAAGCAATATTAACAGTAGTCCTCCCTTATCTATGGTTAGCTTTCCACGGTTATAGTTACCTGCGGTTGAGTGCAGTCTGGAATAGGATGATCTCTGACAGGGCAAAAGGTCAGTAGTAGGCTAACGCTGTGTCACAATGCCTATACCATTCACCTCACTTTTTCTCATCATGCAGGCATTTTATTCACATCATCACAAAGAAGGATGAGTACGGTACCATAAAATATTTTGAGAGAGAGAGAGAACATTCACATGACTTATATTACAGTATATTCTCTTTTATTAGTAGTTATTGTTAATCTCTTGCTGTGTCTAATTTAGAAATGAAGCTTTATCATAGGCATGTATGCTTAGGAAACATAGTGTATGTAGAGTTTGGTACTCTACACAGTTTCAGGCATCCCCTAGGGGTCTTGGAATGTATCTTCTGCAGGTAAGGGGGAGCTACTGTACTTTTTTTTTTTAAATGGTCACTGCTTAGTTTTATCCACATGCTTTCTTTGCTCACCTTTCTTCTGAGATTGTTTTATTTCTTTTTTTTTTAAAGATTTTATTTATTTATTTAACAGAGAGAGAGAGAGAGAGAGATAGCGAGAGCAGGAACACAAGCAGAGGAGTGGGAGAGGGAGAAGCAGGCTTCCCGCGGAGCAGGGAGCCAGATGCGGGGCTTGATCCCAGGACCTGGGATCATGACCTGAGCCGAAGGCAGACGCTTAATGACAGAGCCACCCAGGCGCCCCATGAGATTGTTTTATTTCTTAATGAAGTACATTGTTTAACATTGTTTAAATTTCATTAGTGAGAGTTTGTTGGTTTTCCATTTCCCATTTTGTCCTGTCTGAAAATGTCATTATAAAAAACATAGCACTGTAATAAAAATTTAGTTAGTTGCAAAGTTCTTGGCTGACCATTATTTTGTCCCAACAATATGAAGATATTGTTAGACCACGTTTGGCTTTCAGTATTGCTGTGGAAAAATTAGCCCAGCCTAATCATTGCTCATTTTAAGTATCAGTCCTTTTTCTCTCGGTGCTTTTAGGAGCCTTTTTTTTGACTTAAACAATATGTTTCCAAATGTTTACTTTTTATTTCATTAGTGAAATGATTCAAATGCAAAATACAATAAAAGAGAAGTCTATAATAAGCCTAGCCTTGTTCCCAATCCTCTCTCTAGCTTAACAATTAGCCTTTTGTCATTCTCATTGTCTCTTTATTTGTATATATGCAATATGAGATTTTTGGTACTTTCTGAGTCTGTAGATTTATTTCTTTTTATCTGTTCTATACAAATCTCAGCTGTTATTTCTTTAAATAGTGTTTTTCTTCCACTTTCTTTATTCTCTCTATCTAAGATATCTACTAGACAATTAAATCTTATTTCTTCCATGTTTCTTAAACTTTGGTTTACATTTTTTAATCTTTCTCTAATGTAGTCTGATTAATGACTTTAGCTTTATCTTGCAGGTCTAATTCTCTCTTTGGCTGTGTCTAATCTGTAGTTTAACTGACCACTGAGTTTTACCTTTTGATATTATATTTTCAGCTTACTAGTCCTATTTTTTTTTCATTTAAAAAGTAGGCCAGTCAGTTATTGATTATTTTTAATCCTCGCTTACAACATAATTATTAGCACAGATTCTGCAGCCAGATTCCTTGGATTTGGATTCTCGCACCACAACTTATGCTATGTAAATTTAGACAAGTTTCTTAACTTCTCTAAGCTCTGATTTCCTCATCCATAAAATTAGTAGCACCAACTTTAGAGTTGTTGAGGATTAAATGAGTAAATATATATAAAGCATTTACAACAATGCATGCCACAAAATAAAGATTATAAAAGTATTTGTTAAATATTTTGTTTCCTCTTTGATTTCTTTAAATATTTTTAAAAGTTATTTTTGCATTTTGATTTGATCATTTCAATATCTGAAATCTTTGTGGTGATAATTCTACTGATTTTATTTCTGCTAACTTTCATTGATGTCTTCTTATTCTTTGTATTTTGGAAACTTCCTTTTTGTACTTGTTTCTGACTAATCTTTAAGAAATATTTTTAAAGATTTTATTTATTTGACAAAGAGAGAATGAGAGAGAGAGAGAGAGCACAAGATGGGGGGGAGGGTCAGAGGGAGAAGCAGACTCCCTGCTCAGCAGGGAGCCCGATGCAGGACTCTGATCCTGGGACTCCCAAGATTATGACCTAAGTCAAAGGCAGTTGCTTAACCAACTGAGCCACCCAGGCACCCTGTTTCTGACTAATCTTAATGTCTAAGAGTACTAAAAGTCTGATTTGAAGGTCTATTCCTACATTTGTTTTGTATCTATGTGATTCCCACAGTACTGTAGTCCCTGTGTCACTTTTAAGTTATGGTTTTTGTTTGGGGATGCTAAACCAATTTGAAGGCAGAGCTATGGTTATGAATTCTCTCTGGCTGTTATTATCCAAATGTGTGAGGCTGAAGCAGACACATTTACTCTTTTTTTTTTTGAAAGATTTTATTTATTTATTTGACAGAGAGAGACACAGCGAGAGAGGGAACACAAGCAGGGGGAGTGGGAGAGGGAGAAGCAGGCTTCCCGCTGAGCAGGGAGCCCGATGCGGGGCTCAATCCCAGGACCCTGAGATCACGACCTGAGCCGAAGGCAGACGCTTAACGACTGAGCCACCCAGGCGCCCCAACTCTCACCACTTTCATTTAGCACAATATTAGAAGTCTTAGCCAGAGCAATTAGGAAAAAATAAATAAAAGGCATCCAAATTATAAAGGAAGAAGTAAAACTATTTGCAGATGACATGATTTTACATAAAAAAAAGACTCCACCATAAAACTGTTTGAAGTAATAAATTCAGTAAAGCTGCATGATAGAAAGCCAATATATAAAAACCTATTGCATTTTTATACATTAACAACAAACTATCAGAAAGAAATTATAAAAATAATCACATTTATAAGTATATCAAAAAGAAAAAAAATACCTAAGAATAAGGTAGCCAAGGAGGTGAAAGACCTATACACTGAAAATACAAGAGTGATGAATGAACAGTATGGAGGTTCATCAAAAAGTTGAAAACAGAGCTACCCTACAACCCAGCAATTGCACTACTGGGTATTTACCCCAAAGATACAAATTTAGTGATCCAAAGGGGCATGTGCACCCCAATGTTTATAGCAGCAATGTCCACAATAGCCAAACTATGGAAAGAGCCCAGCTGTCCATCGACAGATGAATGGATAAAGAAGATGTGGTATATGTATACAATGGAATATTATGCAGCCATCAAAAAAATGAAATCTTGCCATTTGCAATGACATGGATGGAACTAGAGGGTATTATGTTAAGTGAAATAAGTCAATCAGAGAAAGACAAATATCATATGATCTTACTGATATGTGAAATTTGAGAAACAAGGCAGAGGATCATAGGGAAAGAGAGGAAAAAATGAAACAAGACAAAACCAGAGAGGGAGACAAACCATAAGAGATTCTTAATCTCCAGAAACAAACTGAGGGTGGCTGGAGTGGAGGGGGGTGGGAGGGATAGGGTGGTTGGATGATGGACACTGGGGAGGGTATGTGTTATGGTGAGCGCTGTGTATTCTGTAAGACTGATGAATCACAGACCTGTACCCCTGAAACAAATAATTGGTTATATGTTAATTAAAATTTTTTAAATTAAATAAAAAATAAATAAATAAAGGTGCAGATTAAAAAGAAAAAAGAGAGTGATGAACGAAATTGAAGAAAACACAAATAAATGGAAAAATATTCTGTGCTCATGGATTAGAAGAATCAATATTTGTTAAAATGTCCAATACCCAAAGCAATCTACACACTCAATGTATCCCTATCAAAATTCAGATGGCATTTTTCACAGAAATAGAATAAAAAATCCTAAAATTTATATGGTCCCACACAAGATCCCAAATAGCCAAAGCAAACTTGAGAAAGAAGAACAAAGCTGGAGGAATCAGGCTCCTGGATCTCAGACTACATTACAAAGTTATAGTAATCAAGACAGTATGGTTTGGGCATAAAAACATACATACATACAAATCAATGGAATAGAATAAGTAAACCCACGCTTATATGGTCAGTTATCTATGACTAAGGAGGCAAGAATACACAATGTGGAGGACAGTCTTTTTAATAAATGGTGCTGGGAACACTCAACAGCCACAGGCAAGCAAAATGAAACTGGACCACTATCTTACACTATACACAAAAATTAACTCAAAATGGATTAAATACCTGAATGCAAGACCAGAAACCATAAAACTAGAGAAAAAAAAAGTGGTAAGCTCCTTAACATCATTCTCGGTGACAAATTTTTGAATCTGACTTAACAGAAGGAAAAATAAATAACAGGAGAACATCAAACTAAAAAGCTTTTATACACCAAAGTAAACCAAAAAAATAAAGTTAACTTGCTGAATAGGAGATGATTATTTGCAAATCTTGTATCCAATCACAGGTTAATATCCAAAACACATAAAGAATGCCTATAACTCAATAACAATAAAACAAACGATCTGATTAAAAAACGGGCAGAGTCCCTAAATAGACATTTTTCAAAAAAAAAAAAGACATACAGATTGCAACCAGCACATGAAAAGATGCTCAACATCACTCATCATCAGGGAAATACAAATCAAAACCATAATGAGATAATATCATCTGACACCAGTCACAATGACTATTATCAAAAAGATCTGTAAATCTTAAAAAAAAAAAAAAGTGGTGAGAGTTTTCATCCTTTTCTTCATGATCTTAAAGGAAAATTTTCAGCTTTTCACCATGGAGATGCTGATAGCTGTGGGTTTGTTATATATTGCCTTTATTTTGTTGAGGTACATTTTGTACTTTTTTGAGAGCTTTTATTATAAATGGATGTTGGATTCTGTCAAATGATTTTTTCTGCATCTATTGAGATGATCATATGATTTTTATCCTTCATTTTGTTAATGTGGTATATCACGTTGATTGGTTTGCAGATGTTGAAAACATCCTTGTATCCCTGGAATAGATCCCACTTGATCATGGTGAAGGATTCTTTTAATGTATTGTTGAATTTCATTTGCTAATATTTTGCATCTGTGTTGATCAGGGATATTAGTTTATAATTTTTTTTAATTTTTATTTTTTGTAATGGCCTTGTCTGGTTTTGGTATCAGGATAAGTCCAGCTATGTAAAAAGAGTCTGAAAGCATTCCCCCCTTTTAAATATTTTGGAAGCATTTGAGTATTGGTATTAAATGTTCTTTGAGTGTTTGGTAGATAGAATTCACCGGTATTAAGCCGTCTTGTCCTGGACATTTGTTTGTTGGGAGGTTTTTGATTACTGATTCAATCTCCTTACTGGTAGGCTATTAAGACTTTCTATTTCTTTACAATTAAGTTTTGGAAGATTGTATGTTTACAGGAATTTATCCATTTTTCTGGGGTGTCTACTTTGTTGCCATATAATTCTTCATAGTAGTCTCTTAAGAGCCTTTGTATTTCTTTAGTTTCAGTTGTAACTCCTCTATAGATCTGATTTTATGTGAGCCTTCTCTCTTTTTTTCTTCCTGAGTCAAGCCAGAGGTTTGTCAATTTTGTTTATATTTTCAAAGAACCATCTCTTAGTTTCATTGATCTTTACTTTTGTCTTTTCAATGTCTTTTTGATTTATTTTTGCTTTGATCTTTAGTATTTCCTTCCTTCTGCTACCTTTGGGCTTCATTTGTTCTTTTTCTTAGTGCCTTTTAGGTGTAAAGTTAGATTGTTCTTTGAGATTTTTCTTGATTCTTGAGGTCAGCTTGTGTTGGTATAATCTTCCTTCTTAGAACTGCTTTTGTTGCATCTCATAGGTTTTGGTATGTTGTATTTCCATTTGCATTTGTCTCAAAGTATTTTATGATTTCTCATTTGATTTCTTTGTTGACTTTGCTTGCTTAGTAGCATGTTGCTGATTTCCCTGTATTTGCAATTTTTCCGATTTTTTTCTTGTAATTGATTTCTGTTTTCTTACCATTGTGTTTAGAATAGAAACCTGACATGATTTCAGTCTTCTTGAATTATTTTAAGACTTGTTTGTGTCTTAACATATGATTTATCCTGGAGAATATTCCATGTGTACTTGAGAAGAATATGTATGCTGCTGCTTTTGAATGGATTGTTTTCTATCTGTTTGGTCTAATGTGTCATTTAAGGACAGTGTTTTCATATAGAAAATCTGTATTCATATAGATAAGCTATCCAGTGGTACATAGGTTATTAAACTCCCTATTATTCTCCCTTTAGGTCTATTAATATTTGCTTTGCATATTTATATATTTCTCTGTTGGGTGCACATACATGTACAAATGTTATATCTTCTTGGTAGATTGACCCCTTTATCATTATGCAGTGCCCATCTTTGTCTTTTATTAGTCTTTGTTTTAAAATTTATGTTATTTGATATAAGTGTAGCTACCCTAGCTTTCTTTGTGTTTCCATCTGCATGAAACATCTTTTTCCATCCCCTCACTTTTAGTCTGTGTGTGTCTTTACATCTGAAGTGACTTTTTTTGTAGGCAGCATACAGATGGATCTTTTTTTCCCTATTCATTTAGCTACTATGTTTTTTGATTAGAGTAGTCTATTTACATTTAAAATAATTATTGATAGGTATGTACTTATTGCCATTTTTAAAATTGTTTTCTGTGTGTTTTATAGTTTCTCTCTATTCCTTTTTTCTTCTCTTGCTTTCTTCCTTGTTGTTTGATGACTTTCTATAGTGTAGTACTTAAATTCCTTATTCATTATCTTTGTGTATTTACTATAGGTTTTGTTTGTGGCTACCATGAAGCTCAAATATAGAAGCATATATATACAAATAGTCTATTTTAGATTGATAGCAAGTTAAGTTTGAATATATTCTTTTTTTTTTTAAGATTTTATTTATTTATTTGACAGAGAGAGACACAGCGAGAGAGAGAGCACAAGCAGGGGGAGTGGGAGAGAGAGAAGCAGGCTCCCCGCTGAGCAGGGAGCCCAATGTGGGGCTTGATCCCAGGACCCTGGGACCATGACCTGAGCCGAAGGCAGACGCTTTACGACTGAGTCACCCAGGTGCCCCAGTTTGAATATATTCTTAAACTGAATTTTTAGCAACACCCACGTTTTATGTTCTTTGATGTCATATATCTTTTTATTTTGTGTATCCTTTAACTAATTACTGTGGTTATAGTTATTGTCACTACTTTTATTTTTTAGCCTCCCTACTAGCTTTGTTAGTAATTAATGCACTACTTTTATCGTATGTTTACCAATGAGATTTTTGCTTTTGTATATTTACTTTACTAATTAGTACCTTTTCTTTTCGTCTTGAAGAGGTCCCTTTAATATTTCTTGTAAGATTGGTTTAGTGGTGAATAACTTATTTAGCTTTTTGCTTGTCTCAAAAGCTCTTCATTTCTCCTTCAGTTCTGAATGATAACTTTATCATGTAGAATATGCTTGACTGGAAATTTTTTCCATTCAGTACCTCGAATATATCATGCCACTTTCTTCTTGCCTGCAAATTTACTGCTGAAAAATTTACTGGTGGTTTTGTGTGGGTTCCCTTTTTGTAATAAGCTGTTTTTCTCTTGCTTAAGATTTTTTCTTTAACTTTTGACATTGTAATTATACAGCTGACCCTTGAACAACATGGTTTTGAACTGTGTATGTCCACTTACATGCAGATACATACAGTACAGTACTATACATGTATTTTTCCATACTTAAGATTTTCTTAATAACATTTCTTTCTTCTAGCTTATTTTATTATAAGACTATGATATATAGTATGTATAGCATACAAATATGTGTTAATTGACTTTTTATGTTATTGGTAAGGCTTCTGGTCAACAGTAAGCTATTAAGAATTAAGTTACGTGTGGATTTTTGACTGTGTTGGGGTTCCTAACCTTTGTGTTGTTCAGGGGTCTAGTGTAATTTGTATTGGTTTTGGTCTTTTTGGGTTCATCTCGTTTGGATCTCTGGGTTTCCTGGATCTGGATGTCTGATTCCTTCCCCTGGTTAGGAAGTTTTCAGCCATTATTTCTTCATGTAAGTTTTCTGAACCTTTCTCTGTCCCTTCTCCTTATGGGGCCCTGTAATGCACATGTTAGCATGCTTGACAGTGTTCCATAGGTTCCTTAAGTTAACTTCACTTTTACTTTTTTTTTTTTCTGCCCTGTATGGGTGAGTTCCACTTCTTTATTTTCCAGCCCACTGACTCTTCTTCTTCATCCAGTGTGCTATTGAACACTGCTAGTGTATTTTTCAGTTCAGTTTTTGTGTTCTTCAATTTCTATTTGGTACTTTATTATATTTATATATTACATTTATTATGTTTCTATCTCTATGTTGAGGTTCTCACTGTTTTCATCCATGTCTTTTTTTTCATAGTTCAGTGAGTAACTATATAAACATTACTTAGAACTCTTTATCAGATAAATTGCTTATCTTTGTTTCATTAAGGTTTTCTTTTTCCCTGTGGTTTTACTTGTTCTTTCATTTGTACCATACTCCTCTGTTTCCTCACATTGCTTGACTCTGAATGTATGCCTATGTATGAGGTGAAGTAGCTATCTCTCCCAGTCTTAAAGGAGTGGTTATGTAGGAAATGAACCTTATTTATTTTTAAAAAAGTTTTCTTGGTTGTCTCTCATACTGTCTCTTTGATTGTTTCAGACCCATGGGTCCCAGAAACATAATGCCCCCTGGCCACCAGATCTAGGCACTCAAAGGGCATTCCCTGTGTGAGCTCTACATACTCACTAATCTGGCATTGGTTGTGGAAGAAGTTCAGAGGGGTGAGGTGCTGACAGGTCTGGTGGTAGTCATGGGAACATACAGATTGGTGGGGCACTTACCCACCTGGTTAGATGGCAGCATGGCGGGGCAGTATGTTTTCTCACTGGTGCTAGCAGGTTAGAATGCAAAAATTGCATCCATCTGTGCTGGCACCAACCATGTAGAGGGAGAGAACACTTTGGCCAGTACCAGCAAGGTAGAGGAAAAATGCGAAAGATGACACACTCTAGCATCTCTATCCTTGGAGAGAGTCACTTTAGGCTTTTGCCCTCCAGCAGAGGCCTTAATGTTAGCAAATGAATCTCCTTCATGTGTGATCTACAGGCTTTTCAATCTGATGCTTTTATATTATTCCAGAGAAAATGATTCTGTGCATGAGCCCTGTAAGTATGGGGATCTCCATTCCCTAGAATTGTATGTTTCTCCTTCATAAGCCCCATTGGTTTTTTTTTCTTTTCTTTTTTGATTGATTTAATTAATTTTTTTAGTTCTCCCATCCCCTATTCCTTTTTAAATTTATTTATTTATTTATTTATTTATTTTTTAAAGATTTTATTTATTTATTTGAGAGAGAGAGAATGAGAGAGAGAGAGAGAGCACGAGAGGGAAGAGGGCAGAGGGAGAAGCAGACCCCCCGCTGAGCAGGGAGCCCGATGCGGGACTCGATCCTGGGACTCCAGGATCATGACCTGAGCCGAAGGCAGTCGCTACCAACTGAGCCACCCAGGCGCCCCTTTTTAAATTTATTTAAATTCAATTAGCCAACATATAGTACATCATTAGTTTCAGATGTAGAATTCAATAATTCATCAGTTGCATATAACACCCAGTGCTCATCACATGACGTGCCCTCCTTAATGTCCATCACCCAATTACCCCATCCCCCTACCCACCTCCCCTCCAGCAGCCCTTAGTTTCTTTCCTATAGTTAAGAGTCTCTCATGGTTTTTCTCCTTCTCTGATGACTTCCCATTCAGTTTTCCCCTTTTCCCCTATGATCCTCTGCGCTATTTCTTATATTCCACATATGAGTGAAACCATATAATAATTGTCTTTCTCTGACTTATTTCACTCAGCATAATACCCTCCATTTCCGTCCACGTCAATGTAAATGGTAAGTATTCATTCTTTCTGACAACTGAGTAATATTCCATTGTTTATATATGTACCACATCTTCCTTATCCATACATCTGTCGATGGACATCTTGGCTCTTTCCATAGTTTGGCTATTGTGGACATGGCTACAATAAACATTGGGGTGCATGTGCCTCTTAAGATCATTACATATGTATCTTCAGGGTAAATATCTAGTAGTGCAGTTGCAGGGTCGTAGGGTAGCTCTATTTTTAACTTCTTTTTTTTTTTAAGATTTTATTTATTTATTTGACAGAGAGAGAGACAGTGAGAGAGGGAACACAAGCAGGGGGAGTGGGAGAGAGAGAAGCAGGCCTCCCGCAGAGCAGGGAGCCCAATGCGGGGCTCGATCCCAGCACCCTGGGATCATGACTTGAGTCGAAGGCAGACGCTTAACGACTGAGCCACCCAGGCACCCCGCTCTATTTTTAATTTCTTGAGGAACCTCCATACTGTTTTCCAGAGTGGCTGTACAAGCTTGCATTCCCACCAGCAGTGTAAGAGGGTTCCCCTTTCTCTGCATCCTTGCCAACATCTGTTGTTTCCTGACTTGTTAATTTTAGCCATTCTGAGTGGTTGTGAGGTGGTATCTCATTGTAGTTTTGATTTGTATTTCCCTGATGTGGAGTGATATTGAGCACTTTTTCATGTGTCTGTTGGCCATTTGGATGTGTTCTGCCTATTTCTTGACTGGATTATTTGTATTCTGGGTGTTGAGTTTGATAAATTCTTTATAGATTTTGGATACTAGCCCTTTATCTGATATGTCATTTGCAAATATCTTCTCCCATTCTGTCGGTTGTCTTTTGGTTTTGTTGACTATTTCCTTTGCTGTGCAAAGTCTTTATATCGTGATGAAGTCCCAGTAGTTCATTTTTGCCTTTGTTTTCCTTGCCTTGGCGATGTGTCTAGCAAGAAGTTGCTGCGGCCGAGGTCAAAGAAGTTGCTGCCTGTGTTCTCCTCAAGGATTTTGATGGATTCCTGTCTCACATTTAGGTCTTTCATCAATTTTGAGTCTATTTTTATCTGTGGTGTAAGGAAATGGTCCTTACCATCTGCATGTGGCTGTCCAATTTTCCCAACACCATTTGTTGAAGAGACTGTCTTTTTTCCATTGGACATTCTTTCCTGCTTTGTCGAAGATTAGTTGACCATAGAGTTGAGGGTCCATTTCTGGGCTCTCTATTCTGTTCCATTGATCTATGTGTCTGTTTTTGTGCCAGTACCATGCTGTCTTGATGGTGACAGCTTTGTAATAGAGCTGGAAGTCCGGAATTGTGATGCCACCAGCTTTGCTTTTCTTTTTCAACATTCTTCTGCTATTTGGGTCTTTTCTGGTTTGATATAAATTTTAGGATTATTTGTTCCATTTCTTTGAAAAAAGTGGATGGTATTTTGATAGGGATTGCATTGAATGTGTAGATTGCTCTAGGTAGCATTGACATCTTCACAATATTTGTTCTTCCAATCCATGAGCATGGAACATTTTTCCACTTCTTTGTGTCTTCCTCAATTTCTTTTATTACTTCTGTAGTTTTTGAAGTACAGATCCTTTACCTCTTTGGTTAGATTTATTCCTAGGTATCTTATGGTTTTGGGTGCAATTGTAAATGGGATCGACTCCTTAATTTTTCTTTCTTCTGTCTCCATTGTTGGTGTATAGAAATGCCACTGATTTCTGTGCATTGATTTTATATCCTGCCACTTTACTGATTTCCTGTATGAGTTCTAGCAACTTTGGGGTGGAGTCTTCTGGGTTTTCCACATAGAGTATCATGTCATCTGAGAAGAGTGAGAGTTTGACTTCTTTGCCAATTTGGCTTTTGCCTTTTATTTCTTTCTGTTGTCTGATTGCTGAGCCTAGGACTTCTAGTACTATGTTGAATAGCAGTGGTGATAGTGGACATCCCTGTCGTGTTCTTGACCTTAGGGGAGAAGTTCTCAGTTTTTCCCCATTGAGAATGATACTCACTGTGGGCTTTTTATAGTGGTTTCTATGATACTGAGGTATGTTCCCTTTCCCTACACTGTGGAGAATTTTAATCAAGAAAGGATGCTGTATTTTGTCAAATGCTTTTTCTGCATCAGTTGAGAGGATCATATGGTTCTTG
Source organism: Neomonachus schauinslandi (assembly GCF_002201575.2). Lineage (NCBI taxonomy): Eukaryota > Metazoa > Chordata > Mammalia > Carnivora > Phocidae > Neomonachus > Neomonachus schauinslandi. The sequence continues at coordinate 93,240,829 of NC_058410.1, read as the reverse complement.
TTCTTTCTTTTATTAATGTGATGGATCACGTTGATTGATTTGCGAATGGTGAACCACCCTTGCAGCGCAGGAATAAATCCCACTTGGTCGTGGTGAATAATCCTTTCAATGTACTGTTGGACCCTATTGGCTAGTATTTTGGTGAGAATTTTTGCATCCATGTTCATCAGGGATATTGGTCTGTCATTATCCTTTTTGATGCAGTCTTTGTTTGGTTTTGGGATCAAGGTAATGCTGGCCTGATAGAACGAGTTTGGAAGTTTTTCTCCCATTTCTATTTTTTAAAACAGGTTCAGAAGAACAGGTATTAGTTCTTTATTTTTATTTTTTTGAAAATACACATTTATTCACTTTGACTAAATGGTAATATATATATGTAATAAAATTTAAAAAATTTTTAACAAATAAAATCACATATACTTTCCACCATATGACTGAACTGGAACAATAAAATTTGAATAATTATTTTTAAGATATTAATGTTAAATCAAATCAAAACTATTTTATTAGTGAAAAAAAGAGACTTACCCATCCAAAGTATTTTGCCAAAAATAATAGTAAAATTATAATAACTTTTGCTCTAACTATGCTATCTCACTACTACTTCTTTCACTGGCACAACTTCCACTATTGTTGCTACTTTGTTCACTATTAATATGAATACAGTTTATTCAATATTATCTTCTCTCCATTAAATCCTTTTCCTACTCATTTTATTCTTACAATAACCCTATGGTGCTGATACTGACTCCTTTTGTTTTTATTTTATTATTTTTTAAAGATTTTATTTATTTATTTGATAGAGAGAGCACAAGCAGGAGGAGTAGCAGAGGTAGAGGGAGAAGCAGACTCCCTGCCGAGCAGGGAGCCTGATGTGGGGCTTGATCCCAGGACCCCAGGATCATGACCTGAGCCGAAGGCAGATGCTTAACTTCACCCAGGAGCCCTGACTCCTTTTAATAGATGATGAAATTAAGGATTTTCTTAGAACCTTTAAGTAAATTGACAGTCTTGCCCAGTCAGTAAATAGAGAACCAGGATTTAAAAACCAGATTTGTCTTTTTCTAAAGAATAGAATATAATAAAAAGTGTACAATAAATATGCACAGTATATTAGTTCTTCTTTAAATGGTTGATAGAATTCCCCTGGGAAGCCATCTGGCCCTGGACTCTTGTTTGTTGGGAGATTTTTGATTACTGCTTCAGTTTCTTTGCTGGTTATGGGTCTGTTCAGGTTTTCTGTTTCTTCCTGTTTCAGTTTTGGTAGTTTATACATCTCTAGGAATGCCTCCATTTTTTCAAGATTGCTTAAATTGTTGGCATATAGTTGCTCGTAAATTGTTTTTAAAATTCTTTGTATTTCCTTGGTGTTGGTCATGATTGCTCCTCTTTCATTCATGATTTTATTAATTTGGGTCCTTTCTCTCTCTCTCTTTTTTTTTTTGATAAGTCTGTCTAGGGGTTTATTGATCTTTTTAATTCTTTTTTTTTTTAAAGATTTTATTTATTTTGAGAGAGAGAGAGAGAGCATGAGAGGGGGAGGGTCACAGGGGGAAGCAGACTCCCTGCCAAGCAGGGAGCCTGATGCGGGACTCGATCCTGGGACTCCAGGACCATGACCTGAGCCGAAGGCAGTCGCTTAACCAACTGAGCCACCCAGGCTCCCTGATTTTTTTAATTCTTTCAAAGAACCAGCTTCTAGTTTCATTGATCTGTTCTAGTGTTTTTTGGTTTTGGATTCTTTTTCATTGATTTTTGGTTTCTATTTGTTTCGGTTCTTTTGGTTTCTAGTTCATTGATTTTTGCTCTAATCTTTATTATTTCTCATCTCCTGCTTGGTTTAGGCTTTATTTGCTGTTCTTTCCCCACCCAGCTCCTTTAGGTGTAAGGTTAGCTTGTATATTTGAGACTTCTCTAGTTTCTTGAGAAGGCTTCTATTGCTATGTACTTCCCTCTTAGGACCACCTTTGCTGTATCCCAAAGGTTTTGAACAGTTGTGTTTTCATTTTCATTTGTTTCCATGGATTTTTTAAATTCCTCTTTAATTTCCTGGTTGACCCATTCATTCTTTAGTAGGATGCTCTTTAACCTCCACCTATTTGAGTTCCTTCCATCCAAATTTCCTCTTTTGATTGAGTTCCAGTTTCAAAGCATTGTGGTCTGAAAATATGCAGGGAATAATCTCAATCTTTTGGTACCAGTTGAAACCTGTTTGTGACTCAGTATGTGATCTGTTCTGAAGAATATTCCATGTGCACTTGAGAAGGATGTGTATTTTGTTGCTTTAGGATGGAATGCTTTATATCTTTGAAGTCCATCTGGTCCAGTGTGTTATTCACAGCCCTTATTTCCTTGTTGACCTTCTGTTTAGATGATCTGTCTATTGCTGTGAGTGTGGTGTTAAAGTCCCCTACTATTATTGTATTATTATCAATGTGTTTCTTTAATTTTTTATTAATTTATATAATTGGCTGCTCCCATGTTAGAAGCATAAATACTTATAATTGTTATGTCTTCTTGTTGGATAGACCCTTTAAGAATGATATAGTATACCTCTTCATCCCTTACTACAGTCTTTGTTTTAAAATCTAATTTTTCTGATACAAGGATTGTAGCCCAGCTTTCTTTTGATGTCCATTACCATGATAAATGGTTCTCCACCCTCACTTTTTGTGTGGAGGTTTCTTTGGGTCTAAAATGAGTCTCTTGTAGACAGCATATTGATGGGTCTTGCTTTTTTATCCAATCTGATATCCTGTGTCTTTTGATTGGAACATTTAGCCCATTTACATTCAGAGTTATGAATTTAGTGCCATTTTATTACCTGTAAAACCCTGTTTCTGTCTGTTGTCTCTGTTCCTTTCTGGTGTATGTCACTTTAGGCTCTCTCTTCTCTTACAGACTCCCCTTTAATATTTCTTGCAGGGCTGGTTTAGTGATCACAAATTCTTTTAGTTTCTGTTTTTCCTAGAAGCTCTTTGTCTCTCCTTCCATTCTGAATGACAGCCTTGCTGGATAAAGTATTCTTGTTGAATGTTTTTCTCATTTAGTACCCTGAATTTATCATGCCAACACTTTCTGGCCTGCCAGGTCTCTGTGGACAGGTCTTCTGCCAGTCTGATGTTCCTACCCTTGTAGATTAAGGACCTCTTTTCTTGAGCTGCTTTTGGGATTTTGTCTTTATCTCTGAACTTTGCAAGCTTCACTGTTATATATTGGGGTGTTGATCTATTTTTATTGATTTTAAGAGGGGTTGAATGCCTGTTTCCTTCACCAGATTAGGGAAGTTCTCAGCTGTTAGGGAAGTTCTCAGCTATAATTTGCTCAAATATATGTTCTGCCTTTCCCTCTCTTCCCTCTCCCTTTGGGACCCCAATAATTCTAATATTGTTTTGCTCTTGGTATTGCTGATCTCTTAAATCCTCCTCTCATGGTCCAGTTATTGTTTATTTCTCTTTTGCTCAGTTTCTTTATTCTCTGTAATTTTATCTTCTATATCACTTATTCTCCCTTCTGCCTCATTTATCCTAGCAGGAAGAGCCTCCATTGTTCATTGCATCTCAGCAATACCCTTTTTGATTTCAACCTGATTAGATTGTAGTTCTTTTATTTCTCCAGAAAGGGACTCTCTAGTGTCTTCTATGCTTTTTTCAAGCCCAGCTAGTATCTTTCTTTATAATTGTTGTTCTAAATTCTAGCTCCGACATTTTATGAATATCCGTATTTATTTGAGAGAAAGAGAAGTGAGAGAGCGCAAGCAAATGAGTAGGGGGAGGGGCAGAGGGAAAGGGAGAAAGAATCCTTAAGCAGACTTCCCACTGAGCAAGGAGCCTGATGCAGCGCTTGATCCCAGGACCCTGAGATCATGACCTGAGCCAAAATCAGGAGTTGGCTGCTGAACTGACTGAGCCACACAGGCTCCACACCCCCATTGGTTTTCAAAACTACATATTTTAGAGGCTTATCTCTCCAGTGCTGGTTGCAAGGGTTGAAGTGCCTAATATGGGGCGCAAACCCTTCGCTCCTCTGGGAGAAGTTTTGTATTTATGAGATTTTTCTTTATTCCTGACTATGGGTCACCACTCCCAGGGTTAGATTGTTGGTGAGAGTGCTTCTCTGCCTCTACTGCTCACCTTGATGCAGCCATTTAATTTGTGTTTGTGTGTGTGTGTAGGTTTCAGCTGGTTTTCAGGGTTTTTTTCAGAGAATTATTGCATATATAGCTGTAGATTTGTTGTGTCTGTGGGAGGAGGTGAGTTCAGGATACTCCTACACTGCCATCTTGAACTGCCTCCCCTTACATAATTTTAAGTGAAATATAGAATTTCTTTCTAATTAGCATATTTGGTTTTTTTAGAAAATTTTTTTCTTTTAAAATATTTAAAATTTGGTTCCATTATCTGAGATTTCTTCTTTCAAAACACTAATTATGGCTCTTTGTGTATTGCCCTTATTTGTCATGTTCTTTCTATTTGCTTTTATCTGTGTTCTTTTCTATTTCATTTTGTGTGCTTGTCTCTAACTTTATGGCTTACCCTAATTTCAGCAACATTCAATCTATTTATTTCAACTTCTGATATGCCTTTATTTCTGTATGGTTTTATTGTCATCATCTGTTTCTTTCCTGAGGTTTGCCAGGTAACTTTGTATCTCATTTGGTTGTTTTCCTCATATATTCTTTAAACACTTGTCTCCCTTAATTTGTTATATTTTTAAGCATTCTAAATTATTTTTTGGAACATTTCTTGTTCTCTCATTGTATATGCTTAATATGTTCTTATTTATTACACTTTTCTCAACCCATTATGCTAGTGTTAGGACTTGAGCAGATGTGCGATGATGGATCCTTTAGAGTTTGCATGGGATTAGATGGTCACCTAGTAGAATAGAAAGAGGATTTGAATATTGACTTGTCTTCTGATTGTCCTTCAACCCATTTCCACTTTAGCATTCATTGTTAATAGGGCCTTTCTGGACACCTGTCTTAACTTTTAAAGGAAACTGTAGCTTATTCAAGATTTAGTAGTTTCCATGGTCTTCCCTAAATTTGGTTCAAATTTCACTATTATGTATTCTCTATAATTTGTGATTTGGAGTTAAAGATGTTCTTGGTTTTATTAAATATAGAGTTCATTTTTCTATTTCATTTTATTTAATACACTATGACTCAGGGATAGGATTAAAGTCACTTTGCCATCTTTAGGTTTATAATAAAATTATTAAGTTTTATTTTTTAAACTCCTCTCTAACTATCAAACCATATTCATTAGTTTTCTATTGGTGCTGTATTGTTTAGAGGAAAAGAACTTGTGTGATTGAGTCGCAAGCTGAACCAGCCACTGTTTCATAGAATACGGTTTTCTACATGAAAGAATGACCGACAAACTAGGGTTATTCATATTTGATTATTTGGCAGGCATTGTCTCAAATTTGAACAAAGTGAAGGTTTGCTAATGACAAAATGAGCTTTCAAATGAAAATTAGAATTTTGTAAAATTTATATCAACTTTCCAAATACTTTAAGGCTTTTTCTGATGAGGTTAGTGGTGATATTAATAAATGTGTTTTTTTAATTTTGAGTAATGAAATGTGTCAACATTTGAAAGAGCTGAGTGATAACTTAGTGAACCAATATTTTCTAAATGAAAAATGCATATTATAATGCGTGGATCAAAGTTCTACTCAAATTCTACAGAATAGACCAATGGACTTAATGTAACAGCATAAAAAAATTATTGGTATGGTTTCAGATTCCTCATTGCAACTAACATTTAGGTACTACTTCTTATTGAATTTGAGTATAATATCAAGCAATATCCATTCTTATCCTAAGTACTTTTAAATTCTACTTTCCAAGTATGTATTTGTATGAGGCTGGATTTTCTTAATTCTTCAAGCAGAGTACAGTATTCCAACTTGAATGTAGAAGATAGGGAGGTTCAACTGTCTCATATTTAGCTAGATATTTAAAAAGATTTTTAAAAATGTAAAACAATGCTACTTTTCTTAGTAAAGTACTTATATATTGGGAAATATACTTAATTTTCATAAAATGTATTATGTTTACATATAATGAGTTCATTATTATTTTAAATGAATTAATAAATATTTTAAATTTTCTCAGTTTTAATCTCTAAGATGGTGAACATTAATAGATATAATCCATATCAACAAAACTCCTATGGGTCCTTATTAATTTTTAGGAGTATAAAAGTGTCCTCAGACCAAAAAGTTTGATAACTTGGTTAAAGCAGAACCAAAAGATGTTTTGTTCAGTAGGATTGACTATTTAAAAATTTTTATAATTGTGGTACACATAACATGAGATTTATTATTTTAATCATTCTAAAGTATAAAGTTCAGTGATATTGAGTACATTCACATTGTTGTACAATAGTCACCATCATCTATTTCCAAAACTCTTTTCATCTTATAAATGGAAATTCTGTACCCATTCAACGGTAACTCCCTACTACTTTCCATCTTCAGCCTATGGCAATCACCATTTATATTAGTCAGGGTTCTTCAAAGAAATAGGACAAATAGAAAAAGAGATTTATTATAAGGAGTTGATTCACATGATTATGGAGGCTGAGAAGTCCCAAGATCTGCAGTCAGCAAGCTGGAGACCAAGGATAGACAATGGTATAATTCCAGTGTGAATCCAAAGGCCTGAGAAAAAGGAGAGACAATGGTGTAAACTGCAGTCTGAGTTTCAGTCCCCACTGATGCTACATTTATATTTGGAAGAAATAACTCTTACTTAATATACTTAAAAGTTATATTATAGTTTATTTATATGATTGATACAGTGCCTGGAACGTACCATTGCTTATTGAACCTTTCTGAACTGGGTACATTTTTTTTTTTTAAAGATTTTATTTATTTATTTGAGAGAGAATGAGAGACAGAGAGCACGAGAGGGAGGAGGGTCAGAGGGAGAAGCAGACTCCCCGCCGAGCAGGGAGCCCGATGCGGGACTCGATCCAGGGACTCCAGGATCATGACCTGAGCCGAAGGCAGTTGCTTAACCAACTGAGCCACCCAGGCGCCCTGGGTACATATTTTTGAATAGATAAATTATAAAGTAACACTAATGCTTAAAGAAATTATTTTTTTGTTGCTGTTTATCTGAAATTAGGGGCTAATTTATATTGGAAGTAGAGAGAGCAACTGGAAAACTTTCAGAGAGAAACAATGTTACTAGGACTTGTGTTAGCTTAGCAGCTCTAGAAATGGGTAAAAACAGTCTAGAATGTGCTTCATTTTACTATTGTGAAAATGTGTGCTCCCAGTGAAGCATGGCAATGGGGTGGGACACTGAATGGTGGCATATGCAAGCTGAACTCTGAAGAAAGAGTGATATACACAAAGATTTTAGGTTGAACATGAAACAAGTTTATTATCCCTTAAGTAAAATGCCATCAAAATTGAGGTAGGGAAGATAAAGTAAAAATAGCTGTGTAAATTGTTGAGAGGTTTTTAGAAGAATTGGAAGTGCCTAAAACCAAAAGTGGCCTCTCATGGAAAGATCCCTGCTTACCTCAAGGCAGCACATGTTTCTTAGACATGAAGCCGAACTAACCATCTGTCTTTTCAACCTCCCCTTGGAAATGCCCATGCTCTGCTGCTGAGGTCGAGTGCTCCTTTCTTATGTTTATCCATCTGCACCTACCATGCAGTGTGAAGATTTTAGTTTTTTCTTTGTTGCAACAAGGCAAGATCATTTTAGAAAATGGGTTTTCTCAAGAATTTCAGAGTATAGTATTAATCTTCAGTAGAGTAGTGCAAAATAAAGTCACCGCCACTTTACATTTTTTTTTTTAAAGAAAGAGAGATGTGCAGAATTATTCAAGGTGACAGCAACTACCTTCAACTTTTTGTATGCCAGCAATGCAAATTTTTATGGAGTGACCTTGAATCAGAACAGTAAGAAGAATCAGGTATAATATATTAGGACTACTGTAAGACTGCCAGGAAAAAGGAAAAGTAAAAAGAACCTTTATAATGTAAAATTCTTGTAATCTACCATTTTAAAAATCAGATAGTACATGGGAGCATATTGTTCTGTCTTCTAGGGAGCTTCCAACAAGGAGATAGCAAATGTTCCTGTTTCAGCTAGGAATTCTAATCTTAGTTACTGTGTGTAATATAGTGAAAGTAATCTGTACATTCAGTACATGGGTATATTTATTTTTGTGTTTTGTAATCATCAATTTTTTTCTGCTTAGTCTTTTGAAAATCATGCCATTTATTACTCAGGGACCCAAGTTGGTTAGAGAAGCAATATGTTAGATTAAATTGGTGATTTAGTAGGATTTAAGTTTGTTATTTTAACTTGAGATACTCCTTTACTTTATTCAAGTTTTTTTAAATAAAACACAATCTTTTGGATATATACTTAAAGTAATTAACATTAATTTAATTTTGCTCTAAGTAGTATAACATGTCAAAAACTCAAATGTTCAGCATATGGCCAGAGAACCAGAAAGGAAACAATTTAAAAATAGCCAAAATTAATTATAAATAACACTAAAGGCAGATGCCTCTCCTCCAACACACACGCACACACACACACACACACACAGAGAAACAGAGGGGGGCGGAGAGAGAGAACACCGACTGTTTGGGCCCTTTCATATAAGACAAAAGGAGCTCATGATCTTATATTTCCCAAGAGCAGATAGTGCTTACAGCATAGTACAGTCACTAATGCTTGCCATCATACCCTGAATCATCTGGAAAAGGTTAAATAATGTGCAGTAATAAATGCGTTTTTAGAAAATACAAAAATATTTTTACTCTGGCTTGAAGGGGGCCAAACTGTGTTGCTTTCCTATGCAGACTTGATTCTTAATGATTCTGAATAATTGTGATTTTACAGTAATTTGAGTTAAGCCAGAGTTAACGTGGTCAGCCAAGTTTTGTTATGACACAACACATTCTTTTTTGTGCACCTGTAGTAGAAAATAAAAATATTATGCTTTCTCATTGATCATCGTATATATATAATTTTTAAGATTTTATTTATTTATTTGAGAGAGAGAGAGAATGAGAGACAGAGAGCATGAGAGGGAGGAGGGTCAGAGGGAGAAGCAGACTCCCCGCCAAGCAGGGAGCCCGATGCGGGACTCGATCCCGGGACTCCAGGATCATGACCTGAGCCGAAGGCAGTCGCTTAACCAACTGAGCCACCCAGGCGCCCTGATCATCGTATATTTTTGTTGAGGAAGAAAGCTAAGTAGGATCTCCTAGTTTGTAGACAAAAGTTAATTCACAAATTAACTTCTATGTCAATATCATATTATTCACAATAATTTTATAAGAACTAGATTTCCATATGCCACACAGTCAGTGGCAGAAATAAAGCTCTGGTCTTAGCTCTTTATTAGCAGTTTAACATTATTTTACTATGTCTCATTTCTTTTCACTGTGTTTAGTAAAGATGAAAAATGATTCTGTTTACATTTGTTTATATATTATCATTGTAAAAATAGCATGTCTTGAAGCACAGTTGAATGGAATAAGGACACTTACAGAAGGCAAATTATTGCTCCATCCAAGAGTTTAAAATAAAGTTAGAAAGACTTAAGGGAAAAAAAGAAAAGAACTAGGTTATTGAGTACCTCCTATGTGTTAGGTTTTGTGCTCAATATAAAGAATTTGATTCTCAAGTATTATAGATGAAGAACATGAAGTTTTGTCTGTAGTTTAACAACTGGTAATCCCCAAAACCAGAATTCTCACTGAGACCTGTCTGGCTTTATAATTAACGCATATATCTAGGAGCAGGCATGGCTAGACTTAATACCTGTAGAAAACGCATGACGCAAAACTAAGACCTCGAGAATAGCCAAAGGAGGAGATCAGTGGGGCTGCAGGGATGAGAAAAGGTATAGTTTAGAAGTTTTTATGGACTTCACAAAAAGAGAATCTTGGTAAGAGTAGGAAGGGAAGTTTATTCAAGTTTCAGTCACGGATTCTCAAAAAAAGTTTATGATTCCTATATGAAATATTGCTATCCTTGGTGTTAAGAAGATGGCCATATGACAGAAAACTTTTTCATTTTTATGGAGTGTATATTCACTAGTCATACATTCATGGATTCTTCAAATTTTTGTAGGTACAAAAATTTCCCCCCCAAAACTACTAAACACATTTGGTATTTTTCTAAAATGATGGAAATTGCATAACTTATCCAGTACAACTACATATGAATATATTTCTCTGCATATTGATACTAAGTTAGTGTTAATGTTAATGTCAATAGTAGTAGCTGATGTTTACTGACCACTTTTTCTTTGCCAGCCACTGGCCTCAGCAAATTGCATGTACCATCTCATTTAATTCTCAGAATAACAATGTGGAGTACTGTTGTACTCACTGTATAGACAAGTAAACTGTTGTTTAGAATATTTAAATAACCTAACCAAAGTAACACAGTGTGTGTTGGATAGCTTCATTTGCCCTTCAGATTCTTCTGTATTTTTATTCATTCTTCTGGGTGTCCTGGGAACAGACTGGCTTCATGAGCACATGACTTTGGCAGTTGCGCAGGGTCCCACACTTGGAAGGGCCCTTGATTTAATGCTCTGTTGTCACTGTCTTGAAATTCTTAACAATGTTTTCAGAAAAGGGGCCCTGCATTTTCATTTTGTTTTGGATCCACAGATTATGTAGCCAGACTTGTCTGGGCATTTAACCCATTTGCTGTGCATCCATGGTCTCCCTTCTCCATGGTTTCAGAGGTAAAAGGTGGGGAGAAAGTGAGGCTGGTGTCTTAATTAATCCAAAAAACTACAGCCCATGTGGTTTCTAAATAGTTACTTTATTAAACTCTCCTCAAATCATCCAGTTTGAATGTGCCATCTGTTTCCTGCAGGGACCTTGACTGGTATATACAGTTACTTAAAAAAAGAAACCTGCACAATAATTAGAAAAAATAAATAGCGTGGAGTTAGAAAAATCATGGCTTGATGGAAAGATTAACTGTACTCCATTGACTTCCATTCTGCTCATTATCTAATCCAGAGACACCATAGAAATCAGCTCAGGACAGTTGGACAGGAGCTACCTGAAGGAAAACAGAGCACACAGAAGGGACCAGAGGCAAGTAGCTCTAGGACCTCTCTGCCACTTTTCTCTCCACAAAGCTTGAATCAGCTTATACGCCTACTAGCTATATACTTGCATGCCTATTTTATCATATCTTTACTTTTGCTGAGTTTTATAATTTCCCCAATCCTGTCTCTGAACCTTAAAGGAAAAGGGTTGGTTTGGAGTGATGCCTGACCCTGAGAGGGTGGGGATGGGGAGCAGGGTGATAGTAAAATCTATGTAACTGTACTCTATATATGAATTTAAATTCCTAAGGCTATTAGTTCAGTTTCTGACAAATACCTACATAATTACTTGCTCAGGCAAGCTCTGGAGGTTTGGAATAAAGACCTTAGTTCTGTGAATTCTCTGACATTAAAAATGAATATGGGAGAAAATGCTTGTCAGGGGAAAAAAGTGAGGTATTAGCATTTACTCTCCATTTCATTTTCAATTTGCATGTTTAAAGGCTCTGTGTTTTTTATATGAAGATGTTTAAATCACCATTATTTTTTCTCCTTTACTGGAAAATAAAAGGATATTCTTTAAAGTTCAATTTTATTATGTTTCAATTTCTTATTATGAGATTTTCCTCTATAGGCAGAGAGGCTAAACTCTTAGAAATACTTCCATTGGGCATTAACAGCATCTTTGAAATAGAAATCCAACTTTTGGAAACAGGCTTTTTGTATTTTCACTATTAGCACTATCAGAGTAGTACTAATACATTGATGTTGACTGAAAGTTTATATGAGAACTTGAGTTTTCAAATAGTAGGTTATATGTCATTGAACTGTGAAGATTTTTATTCCAAAGGAAAATTAGAAATAATTACATATAGAGCCCCAGTCACTAAACTTTTGTCTCATTCCATAAAACAAACCAAAATAAAACACTGTCTTGCTTTAAATCTCTACCAGAAGAATGTAAGATGCTTACTATAAATATAATGACAAAGAAGTTCATTTCTTTTCCTCACTCCCTTCATGACTTCACTTAGCCTTATGGTTTTAAACACCATCTATATGATAACTCACAGATTTCTATCTTTAGCCCAGATCTTTCTTCAGAACTCCTGAATTTGTATACATAGCCCAATTTAATATCTCCTCTTGGATGTTAAACTTGACTCCTGAAACTAGGCTCCCGATCTACACTCCAGAGCTGGTCTGCATGCATCTTACCCATCTCAGTTATTGGCACTCCATCATTCCCACTCTCAAAGCAAACCCTGGAGCCATCCTCCTCCTTGTGTTTTTCTCACATTTCATATCCAATCCATCAGGAAATTCTATTGACATTATATCAAAATCCAAGTACCTTTTACCACCTCTACCATTACCCTCTAATTTAAGCCACCATCACCTGTCTCTTGGACAATAGCCTCTTACCATTTTTATCTTTTCTGCCCATGTTGCCTTTGCTTCCCCTCCATTGATTCAGCAACAAGAGTGATTATTAGAAATATAAATAAGATTATCTTACTTTTCTTGTCAGAGCCCTGAATTGACTTCTTACTTCATTAAGAGTAAAAGCCAAAGGCTATGATGTCATTACGCTATCTGACTCTCTGGTTCTTCTCTGATCTCCTCTTGTACTTCCCTCCTCCCTCCATCCCTTTACTATCTTGACCCAAGCACACTGAATCATGCCCTTTCTTTGCTACCTCCCCTTCCACTCCCAACCCTCCTTACTTTGCTCTGTTTTTATTTTCAGAGCACCTACCATCTTTTAACACGTTATGTAATTTACTTATTTATAACATTTATGATGTATTGTCTTAATAGCCAATCAGTATCTGTTAAATGACTGAAAGGTTTCTTTATATTATCTGTACCCCCATTTTGTAAACTGCCTATTTGAAGGGCTGTGTAGGGAGGTAATTTTATGTCCAATCTATTTGCAGAATGATAAAACAAGTTTAAGATTGGTACTAGGTCTTTTCTAATTATAGAAAGGTCTTGAGGATTATTATAAACCATCCAGAGTTAATATTTATTAGTAGAAACATAAAAGTTATTATTTCTCATTTTCATGATGAGCTATATTCATGTAAGAAGAAAGAAAATGAGTTTTAGAGTTAGGCTTAAGGTCCACATACACCTCTGACATGAGGTGAGTGGTCTTGCATAAGACTTTGACCTCTCTGTGTTGTCCTCTGTGATATGGTTATGACAATGTTAGCTACCTCTTAGGGTTAAAGTCAGTGAGTTAATATGTGTAAAATAGCTTACTCATGCATGCCATGGAACCCAATGGAATTCCAGTGCATTTAATTCAGAGTGTGGTTGAATGAGCTTCTTTTCTACAAGGATGAAGATAAGCTTGATCTTTACTTCTGCCGCTACTTGAGACATTTTCAAACACATTCTCTCCTTGTGAGTAGGTAAAGCAGAGATGAAACTGTCACAAAATGGGAGAGATTCATCACTCAGATAGTGAAACTACTGTTGCACTGGGTGAATAGAGCTTAGGGAGTGTGGAGATCTGCAGGTACTGGATAGATCATTGAGTCAGTGACGTAATGGTAAACAGAATATCAAGGTTATTGCTAAGTTCTCAGTAAACCAAATCGAAGAACAGTTTTGTCTTTAAAAGGAATTTTATCCACAGAATGAGTTACCAAAGTACAAAATGATGCCAACAACAAGCACAAGGGTTTTTGATTTTCAAAACACTTTTTTGAGTCATGTGTAACTACTGGCTACTGATAATTTGGGAATTAGTATTCTGTTACTGATATATTCAAGTAAATTTACATGTACTGTATATTTGAATAATACAGTATTTTTCAATTACTATCTTAAGATCATTTCCGGAATCAAGTATCTAGTCAACCTCTTTGCTTAATACATAGAAATGATCTTTTCTTCCCACTTTAGAGATTTAAAAATTTACAAGAAAAAAGGTTAAATGACTAATCCGTGATCAGTCACTAAAGCAGTAATAAGACTAGAATTACAGCTATTTTGATTTTGTTAGCAGATCTGTGATAAACTCACCAAATGCTGTTGAAATGTTATGTCTTTTAGGAAAATGCTTACATAGGGTAGATTAAGTGGAAGAAAAATGGCAGCATCTTTTAGCCGTGATAAACTGAATATGAATGTTCCTGATCTTCTTCTAAACAACTAAGGGGTAGCAGAAACAAGTGCCTTGCCTCTCTGCTGACCTCACTGGGGAAAATTTTACCTTATTTCAGAATTTTAGAAGAAATGTTCGGGGCGCCTGGGTGGCTCAGTTGTTTAAGCGACTGCCTTCGGCTCAGGTCATGATCCTGGAGTCCCGGGATCGAGTCCCACATCGGGCTGCCTGCTCAGCGGGGAACTCCTCTTCTCCCTCTCCCGCTGCCCCCTCTTGTGCTCTCTCTCTCTCTCTCTCACTCTCTCTCTCAAATAAATAAATAAAATCTTTATAAAAAAAAAAGAAATGTTCATGTTGGTTGACTGTAGGAGAACTGCGAATAACAATATAACTCATCTGGGAAAATGTACAGATCTGTAAAACTCTACATTTCTCTGGACTTACTCACTTGGGTGATTTCATCTGAAGGTCAGCAAAGAGAAAGAAAGAGTTGGCAGCATAAAGTGATAAGGTTGTCCTTTAGTTCTGTAACTCTGCAAACTTATTTTGTCTTGGTGCTGGATGCCAACATCAAAGCACACTGCATGGAATTTTCTTCACAAAGATGTGATTGCAGCAAAAGAACTGTAATCAATATGTACTTACCACTACTTCCTGCAATATAAATCATTGATTGGTAAAACAATGGGGCAAATCACTGTCAACTTTATTGCGATAGGAGGCTTTTTTTCTTAACATATCAATTATTGCTCTATATCCTTTCATTAAATCTACTTTTCTATTTCAGCATTATGGAAAAGTCTATGCTTGAATTCCCTATAAAGTCGTATTAGGTTGTCTGTTATCCACAGGGGCTTTGAGCTTGATGTTTGAGTACTTTAATTGTCACTGTAATTGATTTTACCTTTGACTTGGCACAGTGATTTCTTTCTAATTTGTTGATGATTAATGACCATCCCCCGGTTATTGCTGCTCAGCTGGTCAGAAACGAAGCAATTGGTTTGTCTTGACTCTTAACTTTTCTTAAAGGACTTTAAAAATCAAGAGTGGCTTTGTAAAAAGGTTTTATATCCTCTGTGGCTTAACTATCTTACAAAAAAAGACTGGACGTCAAAATTAAGTAAATGTGGGTTAATTTTATCTTTATGTTCTTAAGATACATTAATATTCAAAACTTTATAGCATTTTGGTCAATATATCAGTTTTAGAATAGTAGATGCTTTTGAAGATCAACAGAAAGTTAGGATATTTGAATTACTACAAAATTTTTCCAAATAAAAGTTCCTAAAGAAGTGGTACCATCATTACCCTAATGATATTATTATGATCTAAGAAATAAAAAGTGTTCATTAGAACCCCCGAGGAGGGGAAGGAAAATGGCACCAGGTGATTACAGGGATCTCACCAAAGAAAGATTCTTCTGAAATGATCTGTAACTCAGAATTTTAAATGCAAATATACAGGATGAAAATAGAATTGATGATTATTGATTCATTAATTTAGTTTGCAAATGCAAGTGATACCATGAAAAAGCATTTTGCTAAGTACTGAAGAGAAAAAGAAGTTCATAGATACGACTTTTTGTTCATCTCTCCCCAACGTATAAACAATCACATAGATGATATAATCCAGGAAGGAAATTAGGAAGTGATATAAAAGAAGTAGGGAAAATGTATAGCTCATACAAGATGGTTAACATAAAAATTTGAATTATACAACTTTAAGAAAAAGCACACACAAACTAAGATACATAAATATTTTAAATGTCTTAGGAAATGTTTTAGAAACTTCATTGACAAGATTACATGAATAGAATCTTTAGGTGTGAAGTATCATTAATGATAGGGAGAGAAAATAATGACTGAGAAATATGTCTAATCTAATAAAAATTTGGTCTAATATATTTTTATTTTAACATAATCACGAACTATTGAAATTTTGAAATACATCAAGCTAATGCACATATTCTAATTGGTTTTAGAACAAAAATTCTTCAGAACAACAATTCTTTTTTGTGAGTATTTACATTTGTTTTGTTATGTTGAATGTTATTACAACTTCGTAAATTTTTAAAAAATTAAATTGATAGAGTGAATTGTATGTTCAGGCATATAGATAAATTTCTTGAATTCACAAAATAAGCTAACAATTTCTGAGTCTTTTTCTAATAAGAGGAAGAAAATGTTTTTTAAGTAAGTGGGAGAGCCTTAACCAGGGATTCTGACGCTGATATTCAAATATTTTCAGAACTTCAGTCCAAGTTGAAGTTTGTTAATGGATTGTATTTGAAAATATTTTTAAATTAAATAAATTGTTTAAAATATCTATTTTTCAACTGATAAAATACACAATAGTTACATTTTTAGGACAAGACAATAAAATCTTTTAAACTCAGTATTCCATACCTGATGATCTTCTCAATAGTATAAGACCTTTATCACTGTGAATAATATTTCAAAAAATGCATTTAGAGATCTCCCTTGAGATAATAGGAACTTACCTTCTCTAATCTACACCTGCTAGAATCCAGGCTACTATGGGTAACTTACATGATTTGAGTCTCTGAGAAGGAGGGTATAGGGAAATGAAAGGTGGGAATTAGGTTCTATGCAGCCTCTGGTCATCTAAATCTTCCTGAATTTCTTTGCCATTACCTGTTTCTCCATTGGAAAATTTTATTTATTCTTTTCCTTAACCATTATACAGAACAGTTTTTGTAGCTTTTCCTCTACCATTGCATCTGCTAGGCAAGCAGACAGTTCTTCTACAGTTTTGGGGGGACTCAGAAGTTGTTTAACAGTTCAGTGTAGAGACTCTGGACTTAAGAGATTAATCTCTCAGTTGACTGTCTTTATGTAGTTTATTTAAAGCATCTGGCTTTTGTTTCCTCATTAAAATGGCAACTAATTATGTATCTTATGCAGCCTTGAGAAGAAAATAGTGTAAGGTAAAACCTAGGGTTATGTTTTATTCACTTAAAGCTTATAGGAAAAGATTAAATGGTGTAAGTGATCATTCTTTGTGTAGATGAAGAACTCAAGCACTATTCATGTTCATTTAAAAGGACTTTAAATGTATCATGGCTTTTAAATAAGTATAATTGAGTGTTGAATTACCAAAGGCTTTCAAATAAGAAGTGTAACTGGGTATTGGATCAGAAGCTAAGAGAACTGAATCTCTCTGATTATGATAGGTGGTGGGATGAAGAGAAGATTTGGAATTCTAGTTATGAGACCCAAGATGAACTCTACTTTGATCAAGATGGTCTTCTTTTCTCCTTTCTTTTAGTCACTTGCAGTCTCTTGTCACCATAGACTACATCCAGGACTATGGATAATTCCTGCATAATTCACATGGCATTATATTCTCTAGCTCCATTCATGTTGTTGAAAATGGAGAGATTTCATTCTTCTTTATGGCTGAATAATCTTCCATTGCATACATATGCCACATCTTTATCCACTCATCTATCAGTGGACATTGGGCTGCTTCCGTAATTTGGCTATTATAAATAATGCTTCAATTAACACACGGGTGCATATATTCTTTTGAATTAGTGTTTTTGTATTCTTTGGGTAAATACCCAGTAGTGCGATTCCTGGATCATAGGTTAGTTCTATTTTTAAATTTTTGGGAAACCTCCATACTGTTTTCCAAAGTGGCTGCAGCAGTTTGCATTCCCACCAACAGTGCAAGAGTGTTCCTCTTTCTCCACATCCTCGCCAACACCTGTTGTTTCTTGTGTTTTTGACTTTAGCCATTCTGACAGGTGTGAGGTGATATCTCATTGTAGTTTTGATTTGTATTTCCCCAATAATGAATGACGTAAGTATCTTTTCATGTGCCCATTGGCCATCTGTATGTCTTCTTTGGAGAATGTCTGTACCTGTCTTCTACCGATTTTTAATTGGGTTTTTAGGGTGATAAGTTGTATAAATTCTTTATGTATTTTGGGTACTAACCCTTTGTCAGATATATAATTTGTAAATATCTCTGTCATTTGTTGGGTTGCCTTTTAGTTTCGTGATTGTTTCCTTCATTGTGCAGAAGCTTTTTACTTTGTTGTAATCCCAATAGTTTATTTTGGCTTTGTTTCCCCTGCCTCAGGAGACATATCTAGAAAGATGTTGCTGTGGCCAATGTCAGAGAAAAAACTGCCTGTGCTCTTTTCTAGTTTTATGCTTTCAGGTCTCACCTTTAGGTTTTTAATCCATTTCCTTGGAATTTCTCCTTTAATCCATTTCACTTCCTTGGTTAAGTTTATTCCTAGGTATTGTTTTTTTTATTTTTGGTGAAATTGTATGTAGGATTCCTTTCTTTCTTTCCATTGCTTCATCATTAGTGAATAGAAATGCAATAGATTTAGGGGCGCCTGGGTGGCTCAGATGGTTAAGCATCTGCCTTTGGCTCAGGTCATGATCCCAGCGTCCTGGGATCGAGCCCTGCATCGGGCTCCCTGCTCAGCGGGGAGCCTGCTTCTCCCTCTCCCACTGCCTCTCTCCCTGCTCATGCTCTCTCTCTCTCTCTCTCCGTGTCTCAAATGAATAAATAAAAAAATCTTTTAAAAATATTAAAAAATGAAATGCAATAGATTTCTGTACATTGATTTTATATCCTACAATCTTAATTCATTCATCAGTTCTGGTGGTATTTTGATGGAGTCTTTCAGGTTTTCTGTATATAGTATCATGTGCATCTGCAAATAGTGAAAGTTTGACTTCTTCTTTACCAATTTGGATGCCTTTTATCCCGTTTTCTTGTCTGATTGCTGTGGCCAGGATTTTCAGTACCATGTTGAATAAAAGTGGTGAAAACAGATATCCTTGTCTTGTTCCTGATCTTTGGGGCAAAACTCTTGGTTTTTCACCATTGACTCTGATGATATTCACTGTGGGTTTTTCATATATGACCTTTATTATGTTGAGGTATGTTCGTTCCCTCTAAATTTACTTTGTTGAGTGTTTCTATCATGAATGGTTGTTGTACTTTGTCACATGCTTTTTAGGCATCTGTTGAAATGACCATATGGTTTTATCCTTTCTCTTATTGATGTAATGTATCACAGTGATTGATTTCCAAATACTAAACCCCCCTTGCATCCTGGGAACAAATCCTGTTAGATTATGATGAAAGATTTTCAAAATTTATTGTTGGATTTTATTAGCTAATATTTTGTTGAGAATTTTTGCATCTATGTTCATCAGAAATTGGTCTGTAGTTCTCTTTTTTGGTGGTATCTTTTTCTGGTTTTGCTATCAGGGTAATGCTGGTCTCAGAATGAACTCAGAAGCATTCCTTTTCCTTCCTCTTCTATTTTTTGGAATAGTTTGAGCAGAATAGGTATTAACTCTTCATTAGATGTCTGGTAGAATTTACCTGTTAATCCATCTGGTCCTGTACTTTTGCTTTTGGGGTTTTTTGATTACTGATTTAATTTCATTACTGATAATTGGTCTGTTAAAATGATCTATTTCTTCCTGATTCAATTTTGGGAGTTTGTATGTTTCTAGGAATTTATCCATTTCTTCTACGTTGTCTAGATTGTTGGCATAGAATTTTTCTTTTATGATCCTTTGTATTTCTGTGGTGTCAGTTGTTATTTCTCGTTTCATTTCTTTCTTTTTTTTTTTTTTAAAGATTTTATTTATTTATTTGACAGAGAGAGATAGCGAGAGCAGGAACACAAGCAGGGGGAGTGGGAGTGGGAGAGGGAGAAGCAGGCTTCCTGCTGAGCAGGGAGCCCGATGTGGGACTGGATCCCAGGACCCTGGGATCATGACCTGAGCCGAAGGCAGACGCTTAACGACTGAGCCACCCAGGTGCCCTCATTTCTTTATTATTATTATTATTTTTTTAACATATAATGTATTATTTGTTTCAGGGGTACAGGTCTGTGATTCAACAGTCTTACACAATTCACAGTGCTCACCACAGAACATACCCTCCCCAGTGTCTATCACCCAGCCACCCCATCCCTCCCACCCCCCTCCACTCCAGTAACCCTCAGTTTGTTTCCTGAGATTCAGAGTCTCTTACGGTTTGTCTCCCTCTCTGGTTTCATTTCTGATTTTGTTTATTTGAATCCTCTCTTGCTCTTTTTTGATTAATCTGCCTAAAGGCTTATCAATTTGGTTGATCTTTTTAAAGAAAAGGTTTCATTGATCTGTTCTATTGGTTTTTTTAGTTTCTATTTCATTTATTCCTACCTTGATCTTTATTGTTTCCTTTATTCTACTGGCTTTGGTTTTTTTTTTTTTTTTTCTTCTGTTTGATTTAGGTGTATGATTAGGTGGTATCTGAGATTTTTCTTGCTTCTTGGGTTAGGCCTGTATTGCTATAAACTTTCCCCTTAGAACAGCTTTTCTGTATGCCAAAGATTTTAGACCATTGTGTTTTCATTTTCATTTGTCTCCATATATTTTTAAATTTTTTCTTTATGTTTTAATTTATTGATTTCTTTGTTGACCCGTTCATTGTTTAGTAGCATGTTATTTAACCTCCATTATTTGTGTTCTTGTGGTTGATATTTAGTTTCATAGTGTCATGGTCAGAGAAGATGCATGGAATGACTTAGATCTTTTTGAATGTGTTGAGACTTGTTTTGTGGTCTAACGTGTGGTCTATTCTGGAGAATGTTCCATGTGGACTTGAAAAGAATGTGAAGTCTGCTGTTTTAGGGTGGAATGTTGAATATATCTGTTTTAGTCTATCTGGTCTGGTGTGTCATTTAAAGCCATTCTTTCCTTGTTGATTTTCTGTTTGGATGATGTGTCCGTTGATGTAAGTGGGGTGCTAAAGTCCCCTACTGTGGGGATTCACAGTGCCTGGATAAATAAAATCTGACTTGCATATGCCTCCCTGGATGAGACTAATTGAAAGGCAAAGGAGGAGTCCCTGGAATGCTAGGCCTCCTTTGAAGTCTCTTGGCTGAGAGTGGCCAGATTCTTATTGCGGTTCAAGGTTCTCGTCTAGGGAATAAATGTTTAAATTTTGAAGAAAAACAGGGGCACCTGTGGTGGTCACGTACTTCCCGAACTCCTTGCCTTGCACGCATGTCATGAGAACTGCTTGCCCTTATCACACACTACCCCATATATTATTGTCCTGATCATTAAAACTACATATTCCTTCTTGTTTTGCTCTTGCGCTTGGTATAGTGATAAAACTCACAATAAAAGCCGAGACAAAGCTTAGCTCAGGGCCTTTTGCCACTAGAGTGTCTGGTCCCCAGCCCTCTCCTTTCTCCTACTAGGGTGTCTGTGGAGTAATCTTTCATTAGCCATCTCAGAGTTTGCTGGCCAAACCCGACACCCTACTAGTATTGTATCACTATTGAGTACTTCCTTTATGTTTGTTATTGACCTGCAAGGTGTACCTTTTATCATTTCTTGTAGGGCTGGTTTAGTGCTCATGAATTCCTTTAACTTTTGTTTGTCTGGGAAACTCTTAATCTCTCCTTTTATTTTGAATGATAGTTTTGTTGGATAGAATATTCTTGGCTATAGATTTTGTTCTTTCAGCATTTGAATTTATCATGCCACCTTCTCTGACCTGCAAAGTTTCTGCTGAAAAATCAGCTTATCGCCCTATTTAGTTTCCTTTGTATGTAATTGTGTTCTTTTCTCTTTCTGCTTTTTAAAATTCTCTCTTTATCACTAAATGTCATGCTGTGCACCTCCGTGGATAGATTTTGTTGTGACATCTCTGTGACCCCTGGATCTGCGTTTCTGTTCCTTCCCCAGATTTGGGAATTTTTCAGCTATTAAATTCCAGATAAATTTGCTATCCCCTTTTCTATCTCTTCTTTTGGGATCCGTGTAATGTAAATGTTATTATGCTTGATGGTGTCATTATGTTTCCTAAGTCTAGTCACATCTTGCATAATTTTTTCCTCTCACCTGCTCATTTTGATTACTTTCCATAACTCTTTCATCCAGGTCCTTGGTTCATTCTTTTGCTTTGTTTAATCTACTATTTATTCTATCTAGTGTATTTTATTTATTTATTTTTAAAGATTTATATATTTGTTTGAGAAAGAGAGAGTGTGCACACATGAATGGCAGGGGGAGAGGCAGAGGGAAAGAGAGACATTCTCAAGCAGACTCCCTGCTGAGCATGAAGCCCGATGCAGGGCTTGCTCACAGCCCTGAGATCATGACCTAAGCCAAAATCAAGAGTTGGATGCTCAACAAACTGAGCCATCCAGGTGCCTCTCATCTTGTTTATTTTAAATTTCATTTATTGTGTTCTTCATCTCTGGTTCTTTTTTTTATCTCATTGTTAAGTGCTCACTGATGTCCTCCACTCTTTTCTCAAGCCCAGTGAGTATCTTCATGATCATTACTTTAAGTTCTCTATTGGATATTAGGTTCTCTTTGCATATTGTGGGCAGTGTTTGGTCCCTGTGGTTAGTGGGCCAGTCTGAGGATGCTTTGGGCTTGAGTTGAGTCACATCAGGCATTTCCCAGAGGTGCAGTAGCACCAAACTGCAAAGTGCCTTTCGGGTGTTGTGCCCTGAGAAGCTGTCATTGGTAAGCTGGACCTGCAGTCAGACCAGTTTCTGCCTCCTGCCCACTGCTGGGGTCTCTGTCTCTGCTCTTTGTGGTTTTCTTTCCCTCTTTCTGGGGCAGGAGTCACTGTGGAGTGGCACTGGTCACTGTGGGCTTCTTGCATACTGCCAGGCCTATGGCACCACACTGTATGGGCTGTGGTCAAGAGCTTATTGGAGAGGGCAGATCCACAGAAGCACAGTGCAATGTGTGGGGCCACAGTGCTAGCAAGCGGGTCCTACAGGTTACTTTGTGTTTATGCTGGGGGACAGAGAGGGAAATGGAGCCTACCAGTTCCTTTGATCCTAGAGGAGTTCCCTAGGGATTCTGTCCCTGGGACAGGCTCTGAAATTAGTAAATAACTCTTTCTCTTGTATACCTTAGATACCTTTCAAACTGCTTCTATGCTATATCTCTGTGGGGTATTTGTTGTGCTGTCTCTGTAAGGGCTTGTACTGAGTTTCCTCTTGCCCATTGGCTCTCCGAGAGGCATACCTGCTGATTTTTTAAAAAGTTTAAGTCCCACTGGTTGAAAGAATTCACGAAATTCGACCCCTCTGGTATTCAAACCTTATGCTGTACCTTCTATTACCATAGTGTATTCATTCTATAACAGGAAACTGTATCTTTCAGTCCCCTTCACACACTTTGCCCATCCTCTGGTCCCCCTCCCCTCTGGCAAACATTTTTATAGTTTTTATATTTTATATTTTTATAGTTTTTATAGGTTTATATCATAAATCATATATAAGGTAAAAATGTTTCTGTTTTGAAAGAAATCAAATATTGCAATGTGTTTAAATAATAATACACCATAAAAATGTATAATCTATTTTAGCAATTTAATGATTGTTCATCACTACACAAACTATTAACTTCTTTTTTTTTGGTAGTAAATGAATGATGAGAGACCATGAAATGTTAACAGTAAATAGTAAAATAATTTGAAATAAAAGACAATAGTGATTTAAAAGGTAAGTAAAGTAGGAATAAAATTAAATACTGCATATGTGTTCAGAGCTTTTATATAGAGCCAAAGTAAAAGATTATATTAAATGCTGAAATGCTATAAAGACTTGAATATTAAAGGTTAGACTAATAGAGTATTAATTTTAGTATCTGAGTTAGAAATGAGATAGAAATAATATCTTTTAGTAACACACACACACAATTTGGAAAAAGAAAGGTAATGGCTAATGAAAGGGCAGTAAAACTTCTAAGCTAATACGGAAAAAAGTAAGTACCTTGATCTCACCAGCAAAAATAAGGAAAATGAAAAGAAATAAAGAATAAAATATAATAATACTAATCACATAGTAAGATGGAAAAATAAAAATATTTCCCTTGTTACATTAAACAGAATTGAATATGGTTTTTTTTGTTTGTTTGTTTGTTTTTTTATTCTTATGTTAATCCCCATACATTACATCATTAGTTTTAGATGAAGTGTTCCATGATTCATTGTTTGTGCATAACACCCAGTGCTCCATGCAGAATGTGCCCTCCTCAATACCCACCACCAGGCTAACCCATCCTCCCACCCCCCTCCCCTCTAGAACCCTCAGTTTGTTTTTCAGAGTCCATCGTCTATCATGGTTCGTCTACCGCTCCGATTTCCCCCACTTCATTCTTCCCCTCCCGCTACCTTCTTCTTCTTCTTTTTTTTTTTTTCTTAACATATATTGCATTATTTGTTTCAGAGGTACAGATCTGAGATTCAACAGTCTTGCACAATTCACAGCGCTTACCAGAGCACATACCCTCCCCAGTGTCTATCACCCAGTCACCCCATCCCTCCCACCCCACCCCCCACTCCAGCAACCCTCAGTTTGTTTCCTGAGATTAAGAATTCCTCATATCAGTGAGGTCATACGATACATGTCTTCCTCTGTTTGACTTATTTCACTCAACATAATACCCTCCAGTTCCATCCACGTCGTTGCAAATGGCAAGATCTCATTCCTTTTGATGGATGCATAATATTCCATTGTGTACATATATATATCACATCTCCTTTATCCATTCATCTGTCGATGGACATCTTGGCTCTTCCCACAGTTTGGCTATTGTGGACATTGCTGCTATAAACATCGGGGTGCACGTACCCTTTCGGATCCCTACTTTTGTATCTTTGGGGTAAATACCCAGTAGTGCAATTGCTGGATCATATGGTAGCTCTATTTTCAACTTTTTGAGGAACGTCCATACTGTTTTCCAGAGTGGCTGCACCAGCTTGCATTCCCACCAACAGTGTATGAGGGTTCCCCTTTCTCCGCATCCCCGCCAACATGTGTCGTTTCCTGACTTGTTAATTTTAGCCATTCTGACTGGTGTGAGGTGGTATCTCATTGAGGTTTTGATTTGGATTTCCCTGCTGCCGAGCGATATTGAGCACTTTTTCATGTGTCTGTTGGCCATTTGGGTGTCTTCTTTGGAAAAATGTCTGTTCATGTCTTCTGCCCATTTCTTGATTGGATTCTTTGTTCTTTGGGTGTTGAGTTTGATGAGTTCTTTATAGATTTTGGATACTAGCCCTTTATCTGATATGTCATTTGCAAATATCTTCTCCCATTCTGTCGGTTGTCTTTTGGTTTTGTTGACTGTTTCCTTTGCTTTGCAAAAGCTTTTTATCTTGATGAAGTCCCAATAGTTCATTTTTTCCTTGCTTCCCTTGCCTTTGGCAATGTTTCTAGGAAGAAGGTGCTGTGGCTGAGGTCGAAGAGGTTGCTGCCTGTGTTCTCCTTTAGGATTTTGATGGACTCCTGTCTCACATTTAGGTCTTTCAACCATTTGGAGTCTATTTTTGTGTGTGGTGTAAGGAAATGGTCCAGTTTCATTCTTCTGCATGTGGCTGTCCAATTTTCCCAACGCCATTTGTTGAAGAGACTGTCTTTGTTCCATTGGACATTCTTTCCTGCTTTGTCGAAGATTAGTTGACCATAGAGTTGAGGGTCCATTTCTGGGCTCTCTATTCTGTTCCATTGATCTATGTGTCTGTTTTTGTGCCAGTACCATGCTGTCTTGATGATGACAGCTTTGTAATAGAGCTGGAATTCCGGAATTGTGATGCCGCCGGCTTTGCTTTTCTTTTTCAACATTCCTCTGGCTATGCGGGGTCTTTTCTGGTTCCATACAAATTTTAGGATTATTTGTTCCATTTCTTTGAAAAAAGTGGATGGTATTTTGATGGGGATTGCATTGAATGTGTAGATTGCTCTAAGTAGCATTGACATCTTCACAATATTTGTTCTTCCAATCCATGAGCATGGAACGTTTTTCCATTTCTTTGTGTCTTCCTCCATTTCTTTCATGAGTATTTTATAGTTTTCTGAGTACAGATCCTTTGTCTCTTTGGTTAGATTTATTCCTAGGTATCTTATGGTTTTGGGTGCAGTTGTAAATGGGATCAACTCCTTAAATTCTCTTTCTTCTGTCTTGTTGTTGGTGTATAGGAATGCCACTGATTTCTGTGCATTGATTTTATATCCTGCCACTTGACTGAATTCCTGTATGAGTTATAGCAGTTTTGGGGTGGAGTCTTTGGGGTTTTCCACATAAAGTATCATATCATCTGCAAAGAGTGAGAGTTTGACTTCTTCTTTGCCGATTTGGATGCCTTTTATTTCTTTTTGTTGTCTGATTGCTGTGGCTAGGGCTTCCAATACTATGTTGAATAGCAGTGGTGATAGTGGACATCCATGCCGCGTTCCTGACCTTAGGGGGAAAGCTCTCAGTTTTTCCCCATTGAGAATGATATTCGCTGTAGGTTTTTCATAGATGGCTTTTATGATATTGAGGTATGTACTCTCTATGCCTATACTCTGAAGAGTTTTGATCAAGAAAGAATGCTGTACTTTGTCAAAAGCTTTTTCTGCATCTATTGAGAGGATCATATGATTCTTCTTCTTTCTTTTATTAATGTATTGCATCACATTGATTGATTTGCGGATGTTGAACCAACCTTGCAGCCCAGGGATAAATCCCACTTGGTCGTGGTGGATAATCCTTTTAATGTACTGTTGGATCCTATTGGCTAGTATTTTGGTGAGAATTTTGGCATCCATGTTCATCAGGGATATTGGTCTGTAATTCTCCTTTTTGATGGGGTCTTTGTCTGGTTTTGGGATCAAGGTAATGGTGGCCTCATAAAACGAGTTTGGAAGTTTTCCTTCCATTTCTATTTTTTGGAACAGTTTCAGAAGAATAGGTATTAATTCTTCTTGAAATGTTTGGTAGAATTCCCCTGGGAAGCCATCTGGCCCTGGGCTTTTGTTTTTTGGGAGATTTTTGATGACTGCTTCAATTTCCTTCGTGGTTATAGGTCTGTTCAGGTTTTCTATTTCTTCCTGGTTCAGTTTTGGTAGTTGATACATCTCTAGGAATGCATCCATTTCTTCCAGGTTATCTAATTTGCTGGCATAGAGTTGCTCATAATATGTTCTTATAATTGTTTGTATTTCTTTGGTGTTGGTTGTGATCTCTCCTTTTTCATTCATGATTTTGTTGATTTGGGTCATTTCTCTTTTCTTTTTGGTAAGTCTGGGTAGGGGTTTATCAATCTTGTTAATTCTTTCAAAGAACCAGCTCCTAGTTTCGTTGATCTGTTCTACTGTTCTTTTAGTTTCTATTTCATTGATTTCTGTTCTGATCTTTATTATTTCTCTTCTCCTGCTGTGTTTAGGCTTTATTTGCTGTTCTTTCTCCAGCTCCTTTAGGTGTAGGGTTAGTTTGTGTACTTGAGACCTTTCTTGTTTCTTGAGAAAGGCTTGTATTGCTATATACTTTCCTGTTAAGACTGCCTTTGCTGCATCCCAAAGATTTTGAATAGTTGTGTTTTCATTTTCATTGGATTCCATGTATTTTTTAAATTCTTCTTTAATTTCCTGGTTGACCCATTCATTCTTCAGTAGGATGCTCTTTAGCCTCCATGCATTTGAGTTCTTTCCGACTTTCCTCTTGTGATTGAGTTCTAGTTTCAAAGCATTGTGGTCTGAAAATAGGCAGGGAATGATCCCAATCTTTTGGTACTGTTTGAGACCTGATTTATTACCTAGGATGTGAACTATTCTGGAGAATGTTCTGTGGGCACTATAGAAGAGTGTGTATTCCGTTGCTTTGGGATGGAATGTTCTGAATATGTCTGTGAATTCCATTTGGTCCAGTGTGTCATTTAAAGTCTTTATTTCCTTGTTGATCTTTTGCTTATACGATCTGTCCATTTCAGTGAGGGGGGTGTTAAAGTCCCCCACTATTATTGTATTGTTGTTGATGTGTTTCTTTGCTTTTGTTATTAATTGCCTTATATAATTGGCTGCTCCCATGTTAGGGGCATAGATATTTACAATTGTTAGATCTTCTTGTTGGATAGACCCTTTAAGTAGGATATAATGTCCTTCCTCATCTCTTATTACAGTCTTTGGTTTAAAATCTAATTTGTCTGATATAAGGATTGCCACCCCAGCTTTCTTTTGGTGTCCATTAGCATGGTAAATGGTTTTCCACCCCCTCACTTTCAATCTGGGGGTGTCTTTGGGTCTAAAATGAGTCTCTTGCAGACAGCATATCGATGGGTCTTGTTTTTTAATCCAATCTGATAGCCTGTGTCTTTTGATTGGGGCATTTAGCCCATTTACATTCAGGGTGACTATTGAAAGATAGGAATTTAGTGCCATTGTATTGCCTGTAAGGTGACTGTTACTGTATATTGTCTGTGTTCCTTTCTGGTCTATCTTGCTTTTAGGGTCTCTCTTTGCTTAGAGGACCCCTTTCAAGATTTCCTGTAGGGCTGGTTTTGTGTTTGCAAATTCCTTTAGGTTTGTTTGTCCTGGAAGCTTTTTATCTCTCCTTCAATTTTCAATGACAGCCTAGCTGGATATAGTATTCTTGGCTGCATATTTTTCTCATTTAGTGCTCTGAATATATCCTGCCAGTCCTTTCTGGCCTGCCAGGTCTCTGTGGATACGTCTGTTGCCAATGTAATGTTTCTACCATTGTAGGTTACATATCTCTTCTCCCGAGCTGCTTTCAGGATTTTCTCTTTGTCTCTGAGACTCGTAAGTTTTACTATTAGATGTCGGGGTGTTGACCTATTTTTATTGATTTTGAGAGGGGTTCTCTGTGCTTCCTGGATTTTGATGCCTGTTTCCTTCCCCAAATTAGGGAAGTTCTATGCTATAATTTGCTCCATTATACCTTCTGCCCCTCTCTCTCTTTCTTCTTCTTCTGGGATCCCAATTATTCTAATGTTGTTTTGTCTTATGGTATCGCTTATCTCTCGAATTCTGCCCTCGTGATCCAGTAGTTGTTTATCTCTCTTTTTCTCAGCTTCTTTATTTTCCATCATTTGGTCTTCTGTATTACTGATTCTCTCCTCTGCCTCATTTATCCTAGCAGTTAGTGTCCCCATTTTTGATTGCACCTCATTAGTAGCCTTTTTGATTTCTACTTGGTTAGATTTTAGTTCTTTTACTTCTCCAGAAAGGGTTTCTCTAATAACTTCCATATTTTTTTCAAGGCCATCTAGTATCTTTAAAGCGATGATTCTGAACTCTAGATCTGACATCGTACTAATGTCCATATTGAGTAGGTCCCTGGCAGTCGGTAGTACCTCTTGTTCTTTTTGTTGAGGTGATTTTTTCCGTCTTGTCATTTTGTGCAGAGGAGAATAGATGAATGAAAGAACAAAATGCTAGCAGAGTAACAATGTCCCCAGAAAATATACTCTAAACAAGTCAGAAAAGACCTGAAGCAGTGGAAAAAGAAATGGAAAGAGAGAAAAAAGAAAAAGAAGAAAAAGAAAAAGATAAAAACAAACAAAAACAAACAAAACCAACCACAACAACAAAAAAAACCAGAGTGTGATCAAATATGATCAGGCTGGTATATAGATCAGTGCCACACACTAGATTTGGGGTGTATTTTGGTCTTTTAGAAGAAAGTGCCTCCCAAAATTTTAAAGAAAGAAAAACTTATATATGTACAAAAATAAGGGTTGATATGATGAAGGGATGGAATATGACTGTAAAGATGGAAATTATAAAAAATTTTATAAAAGGAATTGATAAGAAGTTGTTTGAAAAAAGAAAGAAGAGGATTTAAAAAAAGAAAAAAAAAAAGGGAGAGAATG
Source organism: Neomonachus schauinslandi (assembly GCF_002201575.2). Classification (NCBI taxonomy): domain Eukaryota; kingdom Metazoa; phylum Chordata; class Mammalia; order Carnivora; family Phocidae; genus Neomonachus; species Neomonachus schauinslandi. The sequence continues at coordinate 93,210,973 of NC_058410.1, read as the reverse complement.
TGATCAGGCAGGGGAGTAGGAAAAACCATATACTAGAGATTTAGGGTATATTTCAATCTGTTAGAAGAAACTATCTCAAAATTTTAAAGAGAGAACAACTTATATATATACGCCAAAAATATGGGTAACTACTATGAAGGGATAGAATATGACTCTAAAAATGAAAAATAAAAATGGTTTTTTAAAAAAGGGATTGATAAGATGTTGGTTGAAAAAGGGAAAAAGAAAAATTCAAAAAAAAAAAAAGACCGTTAAAAAAAAAATTAACTTTGAAAGACTAAAGAATCATGGGGAAAAGCCATGAATTCTATGTGCATTATTCCCCTAGCGCTGGAGTTCTGCCGTTCTCATTGATCGGTAAACTTGGTCTTGGCTGGCTGTTCTCGCTGATCTTCTGGGGAGGGGCCTGTTGCCATGGTTTCCAAATGTCTCTGCCCGAGGTGGAATTGCCCCACCCTTGCCCCCTCCCAGCTAAGTAATCTGCTCGGGTTTGCTCTCCGGAGCTTTTGTTCCCTGCGAGCTTTCCCTACAGCTTTGGAGGCGGAGAGTGAAAATGGCGGCCTCCCAATCTCTGCCCCAGAGGAGCCGAGAACTCCAGGCCCCGCTCCTCAGTGAGCCCCCAGAGAAAAGCTGTCAGTCACTCCCGTCTCCCCGGTCTCCGGCCGCACTCCGTGCTCACCCAGCCTGTGACCGCGCGTTTCTATCTCTGGCACCCGCCCCGGGTGGAGTCTCCAAACCCAGCAGATCCCTGCGGTGCACTCCCCTGCGGCTCCTCCCTGGGGAGGAAGGGGAGTCTCCCCGGATCTGCCACTTGTTGGGTCCCTGCTGGAGGAGCAGGGGCCCGACTGTGCCGCAGATCACGATTTATGACAACCCCGAGCTGAGAGCCCGCGCCTGGGCTCCGCCTCTGCAGCCGGCTTCCCTGCTCCGTTACCTGGGAGCTCTGCCGCACTCAGGCACCCCTGGTCTTTCTGTGACCCCGAGGGTCCTGAGACCACACTGTCCTGGAGGTTTCCACCCCCCGCTTAGCCACCAGAGTGACTTCCCTCAGCGGAGCAGACTTTAAAAAGTTCCGATTTTGTGCTCCGTGGCTCTATCACTTGCCATAAGCGGCCGACGGAGGCCCCTCCCCCTCTGTCTATCCTCCCGAATATCGCCTCGGATTCACTTCTCCACACGTCCTACCTTCTAGAAAGTGGTCGCTTTTCTGATGAGAGAGTTGTTGCTATTCTTTTCTTTGATCTCCTGTTGAGTTTGTAGGTGTTCAGAATTGTTTGATCCCTATCCAGCTGAGTTCCTGAGAGGAGCTGAAATCCAGGTCTCCTACTCCTCCGCCATCTTGCTCTGCCCCCAGAAATGAATATGTTTATTACAATACTAGGTGCTTTGGTTAAAAAATAAAATTTGTAAAAAGCTAAATGTAGAAGTATGTTTAAATTCTACTGATAAGATAGGTATTATAAACAAATACAAAGTTTAAGAAGGATGGTCATCTTCAATTTCTTTCATCAGTGTTTTATTGTTTAAATACAGCTCTTTCACCTCCTTGGTTAAGTTTATTCCTAGGTATTTTATTATTTTTGGTGAAATCATAAGTGGGATTGTTTTCTAAATTCCTCTTCCTGCTACTTCAATATTAGTGTAAAGAAATGCAGCAGATTTCTGTATATTAATTTTGTGTCCTCTGACTTTACTGAATTTATCAGTTCTAGTAATTTTTTTTTTTGGTGTAGTCTTTTAGGTTTTCTATGTGTAATATCACGTCATCTGTAAATAGTGAAGGTTTTACTTCTTCCTTACCAATTTGGATGCTTTTCATTTCTTTTTGTTGTCTGATTGCTATGGCTAGGACTTCCAGTACTATGTTGAACAGTACTGTCTTGTTCCTGATCTTATAGGAAAACCTTTTAGTTTTTCAGTATGTGAAATGAATGAACACTGATGAAAAAAAAATTGAAGATGATACAAACAAATGGAAAGATATTCCATGGTCATGGATTGGAAGAACATATTGTTAAAATGTCCATACTTGCCCAAGTAATCTGCAGATTTCATACAGTAGTTACCCAAATACCAACATTTTTCATAGAACTAGAACAAATACTACCAAAATTTGAAAGGAACTGCAGAAGACCTTGCATAGCCAAAGCAATCTTGAGAACGAACAAAGGTGGCGGTATCACAATTCTAGATTTCAAGATCTGCAAAGCTATAGTAATCAAAACAGTATGGTACTGGCACAAAAACAGACACATAGATCAGTAGAGAGCCCAGAAATAAATTCATGCATATATTGTCAGATAATTTGTGACCCAGGAGGCATGGATATACAATAGGGAAAAGACAGTCTCTTCAACAAATGGCACTGGGAAACTGGATAGCTGTATGCAAAAGAATGAAAGTGGGCCACTTTCTTACACCATACACAAAAATAAACTCAAAATGGATTAGAAACCTAAATGTAGGACCTGAAACCATAAAATGCATATAAAAAAATAGGCAGTAATTTCTTTGACATCGGCCACAGAAACATTTTTTTAGATCTGTCCCCTTAGGTAAGGGAAATAAAAGCAAAATTAAGCTATTAGGACTATACCAAAATAAAAAACCTTTGCACAGTGAAGAAAATCATCAACAAAACCAAAAGGCAATCTGCCAAATGATATATCTGATAAGGGTTTAGTATCCAAAATACAAAGAATTTATACAACTGATAACCCCCAAAATAATCAATTAAAATGGGCAGAGAACCTGAATAGACATTTCTCCAGACAAGAAATACAGATGGCAGACACATTAAAAATGCTCAACATCACTAATCATCAAGAAAATGCAAATCAAAACCTCAACAAGATATCTCCTTACACCTGTTAGAATGGCTGAAATAAAAAAGACAATAAACAACAAGTGTTGGCAAAGATGTGGAGAAAAAGGAATTCTTGTGTACTGTTGATGGGAATGTAAATTGGTACAGTCACTGTGGAAAACATTATGGAGTTTCCTCAAAAAATTAAAAGTAGAAATACCATATGATTCAGTAATTCCACTACTGGGTATTTACCCAAAGAAAATGAAAACACTGATTCCATAAATATATATGTTTATGTTAATGTTGCAGCATTATTTACAATAGTCAAGATATGGAAGCAACCTAAGTGTTCATTGATAGATGAATGGATAAAGAAACTGTAGTGTGTGTGTGTGTGTGTGTGTGTGTTTGTGTGTATGGGACACATATTATTCTGCCTTAAAAAAGAATGAAGTCTTGTCATATGGAACAACATGGATGGACCTAGAGAGTATAATGCTGAGAAATAAGTCAGACAGACAAATACCATATGATTTCATTTATATGTGGAATTTAAGAACAAAACAAAGTAATTTCACAGTTGTTAATGACCACAATTGATTCATGAAGAAATAGAAAATCTGGATAAATAATAACCCTTGTAAAATTTAATAACTTCTTTCTCTCATACTACTCTCCCCACCAAAGACGCTAACCCTGCCTATATAAGGAAATTTGTAACATTTTTCAGGATATAGGTAATAACAATCTTGTGCAGATTATTTCAGTGACAAGAAAAGAGGTAAAACTACATAGTTTTGTGAGACTAGCAAACATTGATACCTCGAAAGAATAGGGCAATAATGGAAAATAAGTGTATAGACTTTGCTGTCCAATTCACTGCAGATATCTGTTGAGCACTTGATATGTGGCTAGTGCTACTGAGGATCTGAATTTTCAAGTTTTTAAAACTGATTAATTTGAGGAGGAGCTAAGATGGTGGCATAGTAGGAGGACCCTAGACTCGTCTCATCTCTCGAACACAACTAGATAACTATCACATCATTCTGAATACCCAAAAAATTGACCTGATGCCTGACAGAACAAACTCCATAGTTAAAGGGAGAGAAGAGGCCCCATCAAAGAAAGTAGGAAGTGTGGAGATGTGGTTTGGGGAAGAAATGGATTGCAGGTCCTGTGGAGGGAAGGGAGCCTTGATTGTGGAGAAAGGCAGGAGAAAGAGGAGCACACGGGAATGCACAAAGAGAACACTTCCCCAAAGACATTGGCTGGGAAAATCAGAAGGGCTGATTTTTGTGAGTTTTTGCAATCTGTGGTGCTTACAAACTGGAGTTTTAAACATTGGCAGACTTGGCTGGGATAGAGCTCTCAGGACACTTCCCTGCTCCTGGAGATAAGGCACGCAAGCAACTGGGGGCAGTTGGTGCCATCTGAGGAATGCCTAAGGTACACAAGGGAGAACTTGTTCTCTTTTCTTGCAACACATCTGTGAGTGGTGATGTTCATAGAGACGCCTCTCCAGGGACAAAAGAGCTGGTGGGTATCATTTTCCTCCCTTGCCTCTCAGCATAAGCACTGAACCACCTGCAGTAAACAGCACAGCACCCACACTGGCTGCCTAACCTGCTTAAACCAAGTCCCATTCTCTTGTGGTCTGGTACTTACCTTCTCAATCAAGTGTGCTTTAGTCCCAGTGCAGTGGGCCCCTTCCCCAGACCAGCAAAAACCCACACTCACACCACATCTCCTGACCAGAGAGTTCTAAAAGGCTTTGGTTCTACTGGAAATAGAATCAGGTCTCATTTAATAAGCAGACAAGAGCACATCTAATTAAAACTCACCACACTCTGGCCAACATCCAAACATTGCCTACTGTAGGCAAGGAAAACCTCTGCAGATGACTGACCTGAGGAATAGAGCAGCCAAAATACAGCAGCAGAGTGTAAACAGCACACATCTGAGACACTCCCTGATATATCCCTGGACACTATATGACCTCTTCTTCATCATGCCAGTATTCTCAGAAGCAGGAAACATAATAGGCTTTTCTAAAACACAGAAGACCGAGACTTAAACAAAATGCCAAGATGGAGGAATTCATTCCAAATGAAACTACCAGAACAGGTCACAGCCAGAGATCTAATTGAAACAGATAGAAGTAATATGCCAGAGGGAGAATTTAAAGCAGCAATCATAAGGATACTTGCTGGCCTTGAGAAAAGAATGGAATACTTCAGGGAGGCCGTTCCTGCAGAGATAGAAGAGTTAAAAAAGAGTCAGAAATGAAGAATACAATAACTGAGATTCAGAACAGACTGGATGTAATAAACACAAGGATGGAAGAAGCAGAGGAACAAATCAGTGTTATAGAAGATAAAATAATGGAAAGTAATGAAGCTGAACAAAAGAGAGAAAGAATTATGGAACATGAGAATAGACTTAGGAAACTCAGTGACTCCATCAAATGTAATAACATTTGTATTATAGGAGTCCCAGATGATGAAGAGAGAGTAAAGTGGGCAGGTTTATTTGAGGACATCATAGCTGAAAACTTTCCTAATCGGGGGAGGAAACATCCAAATCCAGGAGGCACAGACGATAAAGAAAAAAATCTGAAAATCGGCAAGACAAAAGAGGTCCCTAATTTACAAGGAAAAACCCATTAGTGTAGCTGCAGATATCTCCACAGAATCTTGGCAAGCCAGAAGGGAGTGGCATGATATATTCAACATGCTGAATGGGGAAAATCTGTGGTCAAGAATACCCTATCCAATAAGGCTATCATTCAGACAAGAAGGAGAGATCAGGAGTTTCCCAAACAACTAAAGGAGGTTGTGACCGCTAAACCAGCCCTGCAAGAAATATTGAAGGGGACTCTTTGAGTGGTAGGGAAAGACCAAAACTGACCAAAAGAAAGGAACCCGTAAAATCTCCAGAAACCATATATGAACTGTCCTTCAAGTAGCATCTTGTTTCATGAAGATGTAAGTGTTTTTAATCATAGGTATAGAAGTACATGAGAATAGCCCTATGCTAAACTGCTTCAAATTTCTTTATGTAGAATACATCTTACAACTAACATATATATCATTCCTGAAGTTGTAACTGTTTTGCACCTATGTGTACAATCATATGGGTATAGCCTTGTGCTTAACTGCTTGAAGCTACCCTGTGGAGAATGTATCATTCCACACAATTCTTCCTTTCATTAAGATGTAACTGGTTTGTACTTACATGTACAATTATATGGGTGTAGCTGTGTACTTAACTGCTTGAAACATCACTATGTAGAATGGGTCCTTCAACTAACATCTTCCTTTCATTAACATGTAATTGAGTTGAATTTATGTGTGAAATGATATGAGAAGAGCCCTGTGCTTAACTGTTCCAATCTACATTGTGTAGAATGTGGCCTTCAGCTAACATCCTAATTACATTAAGATATAAAAGTTTTTAAACATAAAACATTTTTGATTAAATTAAAAAAGACCCTTGATTAGATCATTGGAAAACCTTAAGTACGGTTGGAATGACTTGGTTATATGAATCTATCTTTCAACCATAAATTTTTTTTCTTTTCTTTTTTTTTTTTTAGAGATTTTATTTATTTATTTGAGAGAGAGAGTGAGAGAGAGAAAGAGCACAAGAGGGGGGAGCGGGAGAGGGAGAAGCAGACTCCCCGCCGAGCAGGGAGCCTGATGCGGGACTCGATCCCGGGACTCCAGGATCATGACCTGAGCCGAAGGCAGTCGCTCAACCAACTGAGCCACCCAGGCGCCCCTTCAACCATAAATTTTATGGTATAAATATAGATAAGTATTTTTGATGAAATATTTACATCTGAATTGAGATGTACTCCAGTATAAAATACATACAGATTTAGAAGACTTAGGAAAGATAAATAATGAAATATCTCATTAATTTTTTAATTAATTATGTTGATAAATACTACATTTATATAACATTTTAGTTTATTGGGTTAAATATATTATTAATTTCACTTTTTTATTTTTCTTAATCTAGTTACTAAAATATTGTATATGTGGCCCACATTATATTCTGTTGGGCAGCAGTGTTATAAACCAATCTCACTTACGGAAAAAGATGTGCAACACAGTGTTATGGATTCAGCACTGTATAATAAAGTTAACATATTATTATTTATCATAGGAACTCAAAGATGATTTGATTATGCACAATTTGTCAATGCAGTCTACTACAGCCATAGATTAAGGTTTGTCTTAAGTGCAGTCTTTATTTTTGTCTGTCTGACTTTCCTTTTCCCTACATCACTTTTCTTCTTTCTCAGGTATCACATGTTAACAACCAGTTGTATCGTGTTCAGTAATTTTCTCTATATGAATATGTACACTCAATTGACAATGTTATATTTTTGTTGTTGCTTTACAAAATTAAGATTATATTATATTCATTTCTCTGCTTCTCACTTTTTTCAATCATCATATCCTCATGGAAATCCCTCCAGGCAACTATGGCAACTATTATTCTAATCATTGCATAATATTCCATGGTGGGAATATATAAAATTTATATGAAAATTTATTCAACCCTTATGCTATTGGAGATTAACTTCTTTCTACTTTTTGCCACTAGAACGATGTTTAACATGCTTGAACATAGAAAGTATATACGAGGTTGGGGAGATTTACAAATCAAAATGATACTATGCATCAAAATTTAAAATTCTAATAGATGCTGCCAATTGGTTTCCAAAAGGACAGACAAATTTGCATTCTCACCATCGATAGTCATATACTATTCCATGCACCATCAATAATAGTAATAGGTAATATAATTATATGTGAAATTCACTGGGGTGAAAAATGAGGGAGTAGCTGATTCTGCAGTGTAAGGGGAATATCAGAATTTTGTAAAGGAGGAAAGTGTAAGGCAAGTCCAGAAAGATAATTTTGTATATTTATATATCCCAACATATAAAGTGAAGGAACACATTCAGGACATAAAAAAAATGGCTTCTTCTATACAGAAGTTTTATACTTCTATATATCCCAGAAGGTAAGTAATAATGATTTTTTTCAGAAAAATCACCATCCTTATAACTAGTTTTCTAGAGCTCATTCTTTCCTAACTATTAATTTTTAGGGCAAAATTTCAAATATAGGGCATAGCTTCTTTTCTTTTTTTTTTTTTTAAAGATTTTATTTATTTATTTCAGACAGAGAGAATGAGAGAGAGAGCATGAGATGGGGGAGGGTCAGAGGGAGAAGCAGACTCCCCGCTGAGCAGGGAGCCCGATGCGGGACTCGATCCCGGGACTCCAGGATCATGACCTGAGCCGAAGGCAGTCGCTTAACCGACTGAGCCACCCAGGCGCCCCATAGCTTTTTTTCTAAGAATTATCTTTACTGAGATTTTTATTCTAAAGTGAATTCATGTTCAGTATAAAAACATACCACACAAAATTCATAGAATGGTATAAAGTAGAAACTGGAATGTATTATTCTTAATTTGTGATACTATTTGCTGAGCCAGCAATATGGCTTTTTTCCCTTTCCTCATAATTGCAATTTTTAAAAAATTCCCTGATTCCTCTAGAAAAAGCATTATAGAGTTAATTCACTAAAGTTCATAAAAAAACTCTAATGGAATTTTAAATGGAATTGCATTTAATTTATAGATTAACTTATGGAGAATTGAGAGCTTCATAATAATACTAAGTCTTTCCAAGAACATTGTATATCTTTTTCATTTATTAAATCATTCTTGGGCTTTTAAAACTCATTTGAGTCTCTTTGGGAAGATGATATGGGGAGTAGTAGAAGGTTTGGCTTAAGCAGAATCAGATTCTCTTTTAAGCTGTGGAACTGTCTTTATAGTTCATATCACATAGAGATAAGCTCATAAAATGATACATAGTTTCTCTGTATGGTAAGACCAGGGGAGCGCTTACCATCTGAAAACATCTTTAAGTCAAGAAGCACATTTGTTAAATTTAGTTACTGATATTTTTAGGTTGACTTTTCCTAGGCTATGAAATATTTTTCCAACTATCCAAACTTCCTTGGATAAGTTTGAGAAAATGTTGAAAAATGCATAAATGACTTGATTGCTTGTACTTCTTTTAAAATTTTTATTTTATTATGTTATGTTAATCACCATACATTACATCATTAGTTTTTGATGTAGTGTTCCATGATTCATTGTTTGCATATAACACCCAGTGCTCCATTCAATACGTGCCCTCTTTAATACCCATCACCAGGCTAACCCATCTCCCCACCCGCTCCCCTCTAGAACCCTCAGTTTGTTTCTCAGAGTCCATAGTCTCTCATGGTTTGTCTCCCCCTCTAATTTCCCACCCTTCATTTTTCCCTTCCTACTATCTTCTTTTTTTTTTTTTTAACATATAATGTATGTTTATTTGTTTCAGAGGTACAGGTCTGTGATTCAACAGGTCTGTTGAATCTACAGCGCTCACCATAGCACATACCCTCCCTAATGTCTATCACCCAGCCACCCCGTCCCTCCCACCCCCCACCACTCCAGCAACCCTCAGTTTGTTTCCTGAGATTAAGAATTCCTCATATCAGTGAGATCATATGATACATGTCTTTCTCTGATTGACTTATTTCACTCAGCATAATACCCTACAGTTCGATCCACATCATTGCAAATGGCAAGATTTCATTCCTTTTCATGGCTGCATAATATTCCATTGTATATATATATATATATATATATATATATATACACCACATTTTCTTTATCCATTCATCTGTCGATGGACATCTTGGCTCTTTCCATAGTTTGGCTATTGTGGACATTGCTGCTATAAACATTGGGGTGCATGTACCCCTTCGGATCGCTACATTTGTATCTTTGGGGTAAATACCCAGTAGTGCAATTGCTGGGTCATATGGTAGCTCTATTTTCAACTTTTTGAGGAACCTCCATACTGTTTTCCAGAGTGGCTGCACCAGCTTGCATTCCCACCAACATCTGTCGTTTCCCCACTTGTTAATTTTAGCCATTCTGAATGGTGTGAGTACTTTCAGTAAAAGATACATGAGTGTTGGTTAGGCTCCTCAATAATTTTAAGATATCAATCAACATATATTTTGTTTATTGTTATGTTGTTTATCCAAGAGTATCCTGGATGCCTTTTTACTAAAATTTTATTAAATAAGTAATATGAAAAATTAAATGCTTATTAATATACTTCCTCATGAAATTCCTTACAAAGGTTTTCCTCTATTTCAGACTGTTTTTTAACAATGACTTCCTTTATGTCTAATTTGAGAGTTTTGCTTTTATTTTTGTTTTGCTTTATTTAGAAATTTATAGAATTTTATATTTCCTAGGTATCCAGAGTGTTATGTGGGGCAAATTTAGGCCTGAGAGTTATTTGGTTTTTATCACTCCCCCCAATTGTTGCTTAATTTATCCTATTTTAAAAGTTCTCTCTGAATTGAGGTTGGATTACATCTTTTAGAGCTATCTAAATGTTGAATTATTTTTTCACTCAGGCAATATATTAATTTTTAAATGAAATTTCTTTTGCTGTCCACACATTTGTGATTCTTTAAAAATCAGTTGGTTGAAAGGCCCAGCTAAAGTCGTAAACTTTATTCTCACATGGGCCAGTTTACTTTTCTCTACTCAGTGCCCTAAACTATTTTTCATATTAGCAAGTATTAGAAATATCACAAAGTATGTGACCTGCATAAATTTGAATAACTGCAAGATAAAATTAGTTTTGGTTTAAGGGAATGTTTTTGACTCACTTCTTAATTTTATTTTTTTCAGGATCAATTTCCTTTAGCTCCTTTTATTTTAACTGTATGCTTGATTCTTTAAACAGATTTTAATCATTTTTGCTACTTTTCATCCTTTATGCTTTCTCACTTTGGCAAAAACTGCATATGATACCCTATGCATGTAATTCTTCTTGAATATTGGGGAAGATTTGTTTGCAAGTTTATATTTTAGTATCCTTTTTCTACCCAATATCCAACATCCCATTAGGAAACAATAATGTCTGGGGCACTTGGGTGGCTCAGTCGTTAAGTGTCTACCTTCGGCTCGGGTTGTGGTCCCAGGGTCCTGGAATCGAGCCCTGCATCAGGCTCCCTGCTCGGTGGGGTTCTGCTCCTTCCTCTCCCTCTGCCCCTGTTTGTGTTCCCTCTGTCGCTGTGTCTCTCTCTTCAAATAAATAAATAAAATCTTAAAAAAAAAAAAAGGAAACAATAATGTCTATACAGCGAAGGATTAACTTTACCTAAACAGGCTACTGGGAGGTGATCTCCAGATCTTTGGAATGACCTGTCTGATTAAGTATCTGTGTTTGCTTGGAGGCTTTTGCTGTGGACAGTGTAACAGTGTGATTTATGATGGGGTCTTTGGAACATTCCATACAGTTCTGACTTCCTAAGGAACTGGTGACTAAAGATATTATTAGTCTGAGTGTCCAAGTGGGGTGAGTGATGAAAGGTCAGCCATTTTGGCAGTATGTGATCAATCCCCAATAAAAACTCTGGACTCCAAAGGCTCAGGTGAGCTTCCCTGGTTGGCATTACTCTGTACTATTAGACCCTAATAGCCAGAGGAGTTAACATTATTCAGAACTCCATAGGAGATGCTGACCAGATGCTTTATGTATGGATCCCTCCCAGATTCTGCCCTGCATTTCTTTCCTTTCACTGATTCTAATTTGTCTTCTTTCAGTATAATAAAACTGTAATAATAAGTTTGGTGCTTTCTTGAGTTCTGTGAGTTGTTCTAGTGAATTATCAAGCCTGAGGGAGATCATGAGAATCCCCAAATTTGTAGCTTGCTGGTCTGAAGTGAGGGTGGCCTTGGGGCCCCCCAGACTTGTGACTAGTGTCTGAAGTGAGGGTATTCTTGTGGAAACTGTTACCTCAAGTGTATAGTTTAACTCTTAATAATGTCCTAAAATTAATTAATGCTATGTGTAACTACAGGGTAACATTTCATATATTATTACTTAGATATATCCATATTAAAAAGATCTACTTTAAGAAACCCCATTAAATGGCTACTGTGTGTCAAGCACTGGAAAAGGGAAATATTTCAGCAGTTCCTTTTTCTTCAAGCAGTATTACTTTTTAACTCATATTGTTTCATCTTAAAACATACACCTACTATAGAGATAATTAGAATATGATAATATTTTAGGAAAAAGAAAGTCTGAAAGGAAGGTGCTGTATTTGTGAGCAATTTGAATGACTTGACCTTGGGATACCAACTAAATATAAAACTTGTTTAGACTAGCTATCATCTAAAATGCTCTTCTGTGGTCATAAGATGCTTTTTAGTTTGATAGTAATAGAACACTCATTCTTGTTTTATAGTGATATCTTAAGAAAAGATGGGAAAGATCAATGAAGCCATAAAGTTTGGCAATTTAAATCTATTTTAAATCAAAATAAAACTTCTCCTCTATTTGAAGTTTTTCTAAGTTTCATTGTGTTCAGATGTTACTAGGGATTAAGAACTATAAAAAAAAAGGATTGAAAGACCAGAGATTGCTAATAAATAACCCTCTATTAGAGTCTGGAGGAAGTGGTTATTGTGAGTCAGATGGCTGACCTCCTAGAATGCCTTTATTAACAATCTGGGGGAGACTGTAAAAGCATTATAATGAAATTTCAAAGATGCTAAATGAAGATCTTTCAAAATTGGTCAAATTATGGAGCTGGGAATTAGGAACCTGGGATGTAATTATTTCCAAGGATTTGAGTGGTAACATTCAGGAAGAGGTAGCAAAAATCAGGAGAACAATTTCTGATTTCCCACAAGAATGTTTGTCTGCTCTTATCTTACTAATTTATTATGTAGCTTATATATACTTGTTTTGACTATATTCTGATAATATCCACAACTGCCAATGAGTCATCTATGTCACAGAATCGAATGCCATGGTTAATACTTTATTCATATTTAAAAGTAATAGAATAGAAATTGACAATTTTGGTTTGGAGGAAAACATCATTTGAAGGAATTAATTATCCAACTAGAGCCATGTAACTTTTCCACCCATAAAGTCTTTCATGTGGTTACTTTTACAATAGAAAACATACATGTTTTGCTATACAGCTTGCATAAAATCAGTATCTGCTCTTACAGTTAACAGAAATCCTAAGTGATACAATTTTTTCATACTCTTTCTTTTTGATTTTACAACCTTTGAAGTCCTTTAAGGCTTACCATCATTTTCCAAGAACATTGTTGAGAATAATTCAAATCCATTTAGTAAATTGCTGCTTTTGTATGTTCTGTTCAGTGGCCGGAGTTGGAGATATAGCTGAAAGAGTTAATATAGCTTCGATTGGTATCCACTTACAACCACGGAATGGCAAGCCCAGGGAGAACACGGCTAAGTGCATGTTTGTAGAGTCAGCTAGTAGCAGCAGGATTTCAGAAAATGACTTAATGGTTTGGTCATGTGCTTTAGTTCCAGGGGTTAGGACTATTAGAGTGAAGACAATATTCACAGTGTCTTACACCTTCTGAGTGTTTGACATTATGTTATCCTTCCAACTGTGAAATGAATTCTGGGCTGTCCTTAAATCCCAGTAAGTAACTAAAACTGCTCTAATGTAAAGTAGGTAGCAGAGCAGTAATTACTGCATGCACTTAAAAATGCACCAAGCTCATTTACCCTGTGTTTTTAAAGTGATACATAGGGTGGCTAAACTGACACTAATTAGACTCATGGGTGATGCCATAGGATGGTAGGGACAAGGACATGATTATTGCAATCACTGCTTTCTCCAAGTCAGGCTCCATAGTAGCTTAAACACTGAGGGTAATGGGTGTGGCACTCCAGGCCCAATTTTTAGACAGGGATTCCAGGACTTTATGTCTAGACTGTCTAGAGTGCTTTGGAGCAGCTCTGTGGGTATACTGTGCTGAGGAGATGTTGGCTGAGAGGTGAAACAGAGCTTCTCAGATAGCATCTTCCCCTGAATGGGCTCAAGCAGTTATTCTAAACACAGCAAAACAATGATGCTACTGCAGCTCAATCTAACATATACTGAGAATTCAAAATATTTCAGATATTGTTCTCAGTGTTTGACATGTGTGAACACATTGAGTAATCACAGCTCATTTAGTCCTTGAATTAGGTTTTATTATTATTATTATTTTACAAATGAGGGGAATGAGGCACAAGAGAAAGTAAGTTATCCAAGGTCACATAGTGGGAACACTGGGATGCAAACTCATGCCATCTGAAAATAATCTCTCCATTCTCAGTCACCACTCCATGATGATTTAGGAATTTAGACATACTTGGCCCCTTATTTCTATAGCTTAAAGTATGCTTAGGAAATCTCCAGATTTTGCTTTGGCAAGCACACTTAAGACAGAAAAATAATTTTGTGCTGGCATTTTAAGAGGAATGAAACCTTGTGTTAATGACTTTAAAATATCCCAGAAATGGCATCAGATTAAAAAATATATTTTATAGGATCATAGCTGTTAGAGATGGAGGGGTCTTTGTAGACATCTGATGCAGAAGTCCTGGTTCCCTGCAAGGATAGCTTTAAGAAGGCACTTGAAGCTGAAATAATATGCAGGATATTTTTGTAGGTACATGGTTCTGGTTTGCGTATTTATTGTTTTCATCAGATTTTCAAAGGGTTCTGTGGCTCACAAATATTAAGAATCTAATCTAAATATCTTCACATAACCCTTTCCTTCCTTCTCCTCAGTGCCAGTTTTCTCCTTCTTATGGTCATCTATTTTCATCCTCATCTCCTTGTTCCTAATTCTACCCCTAGTCCGTCACCACATAGGACTAGGTACTCCAGGCTCTCTCTTCTTTGCCCACAACCAGGAGAGCTGATAGTAAGGGCAATTCAGTCATCTTTGGCATGAACTCACCATTCTCTTAGTTTATAAAAAAGACCCCCAAACTTCAACCACAGTAATGGCTTGAAGGAGCTTGGTTGTGTCAAGCCCACTTACCCCCGAATTATTCTTCACTCTGCTGATTCTCTGGCATATCATGGTTGCTCTCTTTTCCAGAGCCTGAAACTCAGAAAGGTCACCCCTTTTCAGAGGTTACACAGCCAAACCTGGTTATAAAGTCTCATGAATTTAATTTACATGCAACTTATCCTTTCTGCCATATATACTGCCCTTTCAGGAATATTCTCCCCTCCTTCCCTTTCAAGACAGATACAAAAAACCAAAGATGTGCTGGGTAGGGAATACCCAAGCTAGAGAACATGTAGTCCTAGTTTACTAGATTCTAACTTAAAACTCAAACTGAATGTGCTTATCAAGTTTCTGTAGGTCAGAAGCCTCCATTTTTTATTTATTGATTAATTTATTCATTTTTTATTTCATTTAACAATCTTACATTATGCTAGGTCCTAATGACACAGTAGTAAATAAGGCAGACCACTCTTGTGTCATACAGCTTTAGTTCAAACCCAAACTTCTGTTTAGCCTCTCTGAACCCCCATTTAAAAATCTTAGGTGATTAATGTATTCCATGTTTCTAAAGTGAGCAAAATAGTTTAGCCTTCCTCACAGGGGCTTCATGTCTGTGTACTGTCTTGCTAAGTAGCCTCCAGCAAATTATTTCACATTTCAGTTTTTTATTAACTGATGAGCATGTATAATAGAGATAATAGTAATGCTATGTGATTTTAATGACTAAAAAGTGTCCTAAAAATATACAGTACCAAGCAAGTTCCAGATAGTAAGGGGACCGGACCGTTTGAAATCTCATTTCCATCTGGCTGTTTATGCAAACGTTTAACTTGTGTTTTGTCCTCTTTATGTATATTTCCTTTGTGGTTCCAGGCATCCCTGATGCCATTATCTGCTGTTTTACTTGAAAATTGAACCTGTCTCTTTGAAATATGTTACATAGTTTAAAAAGTGTAAGCAAACTCTGACATTAAAATCAACTTAAGTAGAGACAAACAAATGAATATAGATGAGGTACTTTGCTGCTTTTCCCCTGGCTCCCTCCCCGGCTGCCCTTTGGCTGGGATGTGCATCTCTGACAGAGCCATAATTCAGTATGTGCTCAAATGGTACAGATTCAGCAGTAAGCACTTAAATGGTACTGTAAGTGATATCTTAACAATTTCTGTTAGGCTTAAAAATGAATCCTTGTAGAGACTAATATATTGTACAATTTTTTAAAAAGACGAATGGAGAAAATAGCCTGACTTTAATAGAGTGCCCATAATAGCTAGAATTTGTGATTTACCAGCATACCCACATAATAGTTTTTGCAGTAGTAGTACTGCAGTTTAAGGAAACCTCTTGTCTCTAGGCCTCAATTAATGAAAATTTATGTTTAATTAACATAAAAAATAGAATTCCAGTAGAAAAAATACTTTTTTAGCATTTCTTGAAGAGTTTTAGAATCGGTGGCAGATATGTTCCTGGGCATTGGTGATCTTAAGATTTTTTTCCAATATGTTGAATACAGCTCTAGGTACTGATTGCCACAGAGACAGTGCCTGGGACAAATGCTTGTAACAAATGCTCGTAAAGGTTGGCAAAGGAGGGCAAGGGTCCCAGGATGAATGGCTGGCTTTTCTTATCTAGTTAGGAAAGCACCATCTGACAGAATACAATGGTTCTTGTCTACTCCAATAACCCTAATTGCATTTGGGAAACTTGAAATGAGGCCATGAAGAATACGCAAGAACTTGGCGGCTGTGGGCTCCTGAGAATAAGGTGTACCATTTCTCAGCGTTCTCAAGGATAATCTATAAAACCTGATCACATAAGCCATTGTTCTTTAATGGAGGGTTGTAATCAGCTTTAGCTAAGTATATATGCATGGGGAGCAGCTAATAAAAGACCACATTTGATTGCCTTCATCTATCTCTTCAAGTTTTTTTTTTTTTTTTTTCTCCAAGAAACTAAACAGTAGCTGTATTCTGCAGTCATGTTAGTGTCCCCTTGCAGCCTTGAGATTCCAAACAGGCCTATGGAATTTTGTTCTAAGCATATCAGACCTATAAGACTGGATGAAGGAAAAAATCAATTCTGAGACTTGTGTGCATTCCTGAGACAAAAGAGAAAATACAGAAGTAGTGACATAGAGTAGATATGTGCAGAGGAGGCCACACCTGATGAACAGTGCCTAATCTTCTTCCTTCAAGTGTAGAAAGGGACACAAAGTGAGTAACTAGAGCAGGGGGTGGGTGAATAGATGAAGTAAGAATTTTCCGAGCTCCCTGTTCCCTGAGTGATATGAAAACTTAGACTAAAACCAGGATTAGAGAAAATCCAGAGCACACAAAGAAAAGAAGGTCTCAGAAATATTTCAAAAACAATTGATTTCTATAAGCACTTTAATTCAGTGACTTCAAATTGGTGTCCTGCCAACTGGTACTAATTAGAGTTTAAATTCTGGGAATTTCCATAATAAGAAAATACATTTTACCTTCATATTTTTAGATTTCTGTTGGACTCACAGGGAATCATTTTTTTTGTTCAGTTGATAAGTCAATAGCATTTATTGAGCATTCATTATACACAGAACAAGATATCCTTCACATCATTTTGTCTGGGAAACTGAATGTGAAGGTTTCTGAGAAGAGACACAGATTCAAGTTTAATAACATCAGGGACCTCATTAGGAAGCAACTTCACTGATTCTGTGGTTCAGCTTCAAGGTTCCAAAGATTGTGTCAGAATGAGGCTTCTTTACATTGGTTTGTTACTTGGGGCTTCCTCTTCTTGAAGGTAAGTGATAAATCATATTCAATTGAAGCAGCTTCATTTTAACATTGGTCTCTTCTTTTCAACAAAAGCTCAATTTCCACAGGAAATTTTCTTTAATATGGGGAAACTGTATCAAATTCAGATCATGCTTATAATCAGATTTTGGGATTCAGAGCAGAACTGTTTCTGCAAATAATCTTTATCTGTCAGGATATGCATGTGACCTTTTCTCAAAAGATTTAGTTGGTCAATTCAGATTTTCCCTCTTTCCCTGTCCTGTCAGTTCTCCTTCCACCTCTCCCCTCCCATCTTTACTTCCCAACGACTCCTGTGCTATGGATTAGAACATATACTCTCTGGGGATAGAGTGTTTATCACTTCTGATGGGTATCTGGCATCACCAGGAGAGTGGAGGAAAGCAGTCACAAGAATGGTAATGTAGGCTTTTCTAGCATGAAGGGGAAAAAATGATCCATGCAATTTGCTTGAGTCATGTACAACTCTGGCCATTTGATGTTCAAAAGCCCACAGCAGACCTGCCTTTAATCTCTACGCATGTAGGTTTAGTTGCAGTTCTTAGCAGAGCACGAGTTCAAAGGGGAGAAATACAATACCCAACAACAATAACAACAAAATCCAATACATGCTTAGCAGGTCTTAGCAGCCCAGAAGTGCTAAACAGATTGTTTTACATGGAGATACAGGCTGGGAGCAGCCCATTAGAGAGCGATCCAAGATAAGAACTGTAGCATAGGCAGAGACATGCTGCTTCTCTGCAGCAGGTTTATGGTTTGAAACATCATGGAATGAAACCTTACCAAACGTTACAGTCACCTTCACTGATTAACATGACAAACCCACTGTGATTTGACAAGCACAGACCCCATGTGTGTCTTCAGGTCCCAGCCATTCTGAATTCCAGATGTAAACATTTTTGGTCATCATGGAAGTGTGCGTGGTTTGTGTTTGCTTATATAGTGGTGTATGGTGCTATCCTCCCCTACTATCCTGGATTTTTAAATTGAGCTTTATCTCTATAGTATTCTCCACAAGTACTCTCAGCTTCCCTATATCTCTCCTCTATTCCAAATTGCCAAATCAGCAAGTTAGAAGTATTGGTTAATTGCAACAGCTGGTGCATTAATGGCTTTTGGGTTAATTTATTTGGAAACAATTTATGGGGGGATGAGTTATTGTTCTCCATAATACATTTTCAAATATTCAAATAGCATTGTCAGAACAGTGGCATTAGTTAATTTCAGGAATTAAAAATAATTTCTTTTCACGTACCAAATTTCAGAATGGTTTTGTTCTAGAATAGCTTTAGACCATGAGGTTTACCACTCAGTAAAAATTATGCTTTTGAAGACTGACTTATTCTCGGTATATGTTTAACTATAATGCTGTTTTAGAAGTAACGTTAATGCAAAATTAGACCCAGAGGTGGTTTTTTTATTTTTATTTTTAAAATTTTTTCAGATGATTTTTAAACAATTGGAGACAAGTTTTCAATAATATTTTCCATTATTAAGTAATGTAGGTTGGAGAACAAGTAGTCATGTGTAGCTGCTGACTTGCCCCTGGGCATGGCAAGTTATATCTAGGCACAGCCTATGTGGCCAAGGAGCCTCTGTATCTCTTTTCTTTCAGAGTTAGCCAAGAGAAGCCCAAGACATCCTTTTCCCAGACCCATGGAAGGATGGGAAAAAAAAGGTCCTTTATTTACAAGACTGCCATTCACACAATTATAAATCTGAGTATCATACCTGGACAACTTAAATGAAAAAACAAAACAAAACCTCCTTTCTTTTTCTTTTTTTTTTTTTTTTTCCCAGTTATTTAGCTTTTCAGCTTAATAAGTTTATTTTGGTGGCCATTTTCAGAAATTTTCTTAGTAATATATTGAGAAAGATAGCTCTAGTTTATGCAGAAATCCAGACTTCATATCTGAGAATTGGACTTGAGGACAAATTGGATCACTTGCCAGCCCTGGGACCTCCGGTAAATTGCTTCACCTCTCTCCAAGCCTTAGTTTACTCACGGACCAAAGGGAAACAAGAGCTTGTTTCCCACAGCATCACTGTGAAAATTAAAAGCATGGTATAAATGAAATGTATTTTTGTTGTATCCTCCAGAGTTTGCTATTTCACATATAATGATCTAAAATAAAAGTTGATACAGTTATATAAATAATATTTTATACTGATTGATATCTTCCCAGTTTATATTTTAACCCATGGGTTAGGGATTTTAGATTAGAGCTTTTATAACTTGTTGCTATTGAATAAATGCAAGAGAAAAGACACGATCAGGAAGTCCAAATAACATTCATTCACTTATCAACTCATTCATTCATTGATATGTATTATGTTCCTACAATGTGGGAGGTACCTCAAGTGTAAAGATGAGTATGTTGAATTTCTTGCCTTTGCATAAAGACTGGCATCAATGTGAGTAGCTGTGATGTGATAGGGGTTATAGTACAGGTATGTTTAAAGCAAAGTAGGGTCATAAAGGAGAAAGACAACTCTGTCTGGATAGAGGAATGAGGCAGTGAAGACAGGGGTACAAAACAGGCTTGAATAAAGTTTCTTATTCTCTAGTAGCCCATGGTCTGAAGGAGAAACAGGTATACACTTAATTTTAACAAGAGAGGTACTTCAATAAAGATCTGTACAGAAAGATAAAGTTATGTACATATGTACCAATATTCACTTTGAGAACATAGAACAGTGAATGACTGGGGAAGGTGGGAAAGGCTTCACTGTGGATAAATTAGCTCCAAGAATGCTTTATGGAGGTTCCAGTCTTTCCCAGCTTTGTACCAAACACTTTACATATACGAGCTCATTCCATTATCATATGCAGTATTGTCTGCTGGTTGGGAGTACACTTTTTGAAAACCCTAAAAACCCTGGATTTTTATCCTAGCTTTTCAGAACTTACTAGTTGCATTACTTACAATGTTTGCCTCTAAACTTTTTCATCGGTACAACAAGGATAAACATACGACCTCTTTGAAAAATTGGTGTTTGGATTAGTCAGTGTAGACATGTAGATAAAGCAATTAGTCCAGTGCCCAGCACATAGTAAATCCTTGATATATAGTGCATTATATGGTTGTTCTTGTTGGAGCAATAGTATCAGTAATAGGACTAGTAGAAGTAGAAGGAATGGTAGCAGTGTAAATATATGAGGTCAGTATCATTAGTCCCTTTCTAAATACAGGGAAATCGAGTCTTGACTCAGTTAAGGAGCTTGCTCAATGTTAGTAGTGACCAAGCCATGATTAGAATTTTGGTTATCCCTCTCCAAAATTTAAGCTCTTAAATATTGAAGGAAGTTAATATCTGACTTGTTCCTAAAGGAATAGGAATATGTCAAAAGAAATGAAGATGAGCACTGTTTGAAGGCCCAAGGTGCCATACTGTGCCAATTGGAGATGAAACATCGTATTTTAAGGATATTTGTCCACAAAACTGCAAACCAGATCCAAAATAGGAATTTAAAAATTAGCAGTTTTATGTACACAAGGAGACTTTGTGTTAACTGAGCAAGTTCTTTCATTTTTTCCTTGTTGTGGGACCTGAAGCACATATGAGTCAGCTCTGGCCACTCGAACAAAATACTATAGACTGGGTAGCTTAAGCAACAGAAATCTATTTCTCATATTCTGAAGGCTGGTAAGTTCAAGATCAAGGTTCTGGCAAGATAAGTTTCATTCTGAGTTCTCTTCTCTTGGCTTATAGGTGGCTGCCATCTTACCTTGTGCTCTTGTAACCTCTTCTTTGTTCACACAAAGGAAGAGTGAACTTTCTTTAAGTGCATTGATCCTATCAAATCAGGGACCCCACCATTATGGCATTTGGTAAGTTTAATTGTTTCCTTAGGGTCCTTATTTCAAATACGGCCGCACTGGGAGTTAGGACTTCAAAATAGGAATTTTGAGGAGACACAGATATTGAATCTATACAGGGAATGATGTCACACATTACTAGTTATGTACCCAGAGGTAGTCCTAAGCAGATGTAAAAAGTGGTTTCTTTGTATGTGTGTAAGCATGTATATATTTTTTGGCAGCCATGTTTCTCTTGATGAAACTGTTTTTCAAGTCCACAGTGTTATAGTTTTATCTCTTTACTGTTAAATTCCAAGCCCATTATTTTAGGCATGGTATGTGTCATCCTGTTACAGTGTAAATAGTAGATAGTAATGCAGGTGTCAATCCCTACCTCCAGTTTAACAAAACTCTGTTAGGAATCGTCGTCCTGCTGTTGCAGGCTGACTTGCTCCACCACCTTGGAGCCTGGTCTTGCAGAGCAGCAGAAGTTCTCAGGAGGATGGAACTGTTATGGGATGAGCTCAAGCTTGGTGTCAGTAGACCTGTGTTTAAATCCTGGACAACTAAGTGTCTTTTTCATGACCTCAATTTCTCATTTGGAAAAAGAGGTATTATCTCCCTATTGGGTTAATATAGTAACCAACAATAAGTGGTAATTATTACCATCACCAGTTGTGATAGTCAAAAATAGTATTCTCTTCTTTCACGCTGGAAGGGCTGAGGGATCTGGAGTTTACAAAAACTTGTTATTTTGGAGATTAAAAAAATAAAGCTAGCTTGCTGAAATTTTGACCTCTTACCCTCTTCCCAAAAAAAACAGCAACCTGTCAAGTGTGCCCTCACCCAGAGGCCTTGTCATCTGTGGAAGATCCAGGTCTGTGATCCAGGTGGCCAGTTTTAACCTGCCTTCACTTAGGAGGATCCTACCATCTCTTTGCCAGGGTTCAGCTTCTGCTTTTCACATCTTTTGCCTTACTTGTAACTGATATACCCAATTAATGACATACTGTACCTGGCACTGAACATCTTCTCTGACCACAT
Organism: Neomonachus schauinslandi; assembly: GCF_002201575.2. Classification (NCBI taxonomy): domain Eukaryota; kingdom Metazoa; phylum Chordata; class Mammalia; order Carnivora; family Phocidae; genus Neomonachus; species Neomonachus schauinslandi. The sequence continues at coordinate 93,188,576 of NC_058410.1, read as the reverse complement.
TCCTTTAGCTATGCCCTGCTCTTTTTCTCTGACTCATCATGACTGACAGATGCCCATAGTCAGCCTGGAACTGGGCTATCATCCCTGGAACTTTGTCCTGTATTTTTCCTTCTTGCCCATGTTTGCTCCATATTTTGCTTGCTCCCTTCCACTGTGTAGTCTCCATTTTATTCCCGTCATGCCACAAGGCCAGTTCCATGCTGTGAAGTATACTAAACCTCTCCTGGGAGCCAACGTGAGCTGCTGCCATCATTGTTGTGAATGTATATATTGGGTGAAAAAAGCATCTATTTCACTGTGAAATACTTGAAAATCCATAGGAAAATATAACGCATGTGTAAAAAAGTGGAAAATGGACCTCAGGCCAGCGATTTTACTTTAAAATGTATCTCCAGGAGGGTAAGCCAAAAACAAATGCATTCTAATGGTTGATTTTGTCTCAATAACTCAAGCTGTTATGCAGCAGATATCAATACTGTTAGGAATACCTCAGCATCACCTTGGGCTGAGCTGATTGATACAGCAGTACTCCAAGGTGCTAAAAAGGGCATTGATTGCTTTGCGTGAGGAGGGACTCGTCTCTATAGAGTTCGTGTGTGTGATTGGCATATATGAACACACATCCAATCACTCATGCACAGATGTGTTTGTTGAGTCCTATACAAGAAAATATTGTCCTGGCTGGGAAATGCAAAGATAAATAAGACACAGTAAATCCCTCTCAAGGATGTTACATAGAGTCTAGTCTGAGAAATATTTTGTTCTACACAGTGTAGAAAGTGATGCTACAGGATTTTGCAGAGGAGTAGTTTGGATCATTTCCATTTGAGAGTATCATTTCTAAACCTTGGGCAGTTAACAACAACAAACATTTATCTGCAATTTGGGTAGGGCTCAAGAGAAGCACCTTGTTTCTGCTTCATGAAATGCTGGCTCGGATTGCTTGACTGGGACTGGAGGATCCAAGATATCTTCATGTACGTGGCTGGTACCTTAGCTGAGGTAGTCAGGGTTGGCTTACCTTTCTCCCTTATCCTTTGTAGTCTCTCTTCCTTCACAGCCTCTCCTCACTTCCTGACCTCTCTCTCTAGCAGGGCAGTTGGACCTTTTTATGTTTGCTAGATTCAAGGAGATGAAAGTGGAAGCTGCCAGGCCTTGTAAGGCCTAGGCTCAGACCTGGCAAAGTTTCACTTCTGCCACATTCTATTGATCAAAGCAAGTCACAAGAGTAGGCCTCATACAAAAGGAAGGAAACTAGCATGTGTATACAGGTATGGGAAGAATCGTTGGTGGCCATCTTTCTAAATAATCTATTATACTGGCCTTGATAATATTTGTACCATTGGGGCATTTGGAAATGTGAAGAAAGAATATTCATGGTAGAAAAAAATAGGCTAAGCAAAAACTTAGAAGTGGGAAAGGATATGAAAGACAATTCTTAAATTTCTTTGGAACCCAGACTCTGAGGCTGATTGAGGTTGGTCTCTGGGGACTGCTGTATAGCTGAGGAATCTCTCAGTGTTCATTATGCATCTTCATGCATAACTTCCTCGTGCTCACTCCTGGTATGCATTTGCTTTAGATCTGCTCAAAATCCCAACTAAAGAAATGTAATACATAATTTTATTCTTAACCAAGTTTTTGTTAATGGAATAATAATGCATATACATTATCAAACACTCATCAGAATAAAGGGCATATAGTGATGGTAAAAATAAGTTTCATTCCCAGATCTTTAAATTTTATTCAGGGGCAATCACTAAATAATTTCTTCTGAATCCTTCAAAAGATAATCTATACATAGCCAAGAAGGTAGGTAGATACACATACACACACACACATAATATGCATATATCCCTTTTGTATACATAAGGGAGCATACACTATAGGTTATTTGGCCTGCTGCTTTTTTTCACTTAACATATTTTGGAGATTGCATAATATCAATATATATAGATAATTGCTTTCTTAAATGTAAAGAAGTAACGCTTCATGATAATTTTAGTGACCATACAAACTCTTTGTTATGAATTTAACTGTGGTTGAATAACACACTTGTGGAGAAGGAAGAAATAACAGACCTTGATGCTCCTTCTCTAGACAACAGGAATGTAAAGAGATGACAGTGGCAGAGTAAAGATGATGAGTAAATGGTGTTTTAGGTGTCAAGGCCAAATATACTCAGGAGTCCATAGATGTTTACTGTAGATAAAAGATATTTATGGTACTACCATGAGAGAGATTGTTTAAAAATGCACAGAGCCCACTATAATCATAAAGAGGGAGCGAAATACTGTAGAGAGGGGCAGGCACATTCCAGTGATCTCCCTGGTTCGACGTTTCATGGAGCCCTGGCCTCTGTGGGCTAGCTATTCTGTTTTTCTCTCTCCTTTAATCTGGATACATGAGAGCCAGTTACATGAGGATAGTGCGGAAAGGAGATACAAAGCCCTTTACAAGCATACATGGACCTTTCAAGTATTTAATTTTGCTGGCAATACTGGCTTCCCATAATTATCAGATAAAGTTTGCTTTTTTTAAAAAAAGATTTATTTATTTATTTTAGAGAAGGAGTGTGTGTGCGTGTGTGCTAGCATATGAGCAGGGGGAGAGGCAAAGGGATAGAGCGAATCCTCAAGCAGACTCCCTGCTGAGCATGGAGCCCGGTGTGGGGCTCCGTCCCAGAATCCTGAGATCACAACCTGAGACAAAATCAGAATCGGCTGCTTAACTGACTATGGCACCCAGGTACTCCCAGATAAAGTTTGCTTTTAAGCACAAAATTTTTTCACAGGTCCTTGGTTAAGTAATACTATTATATTGGCCAAATGTTTACAAAATTTTCCAAACTCGAGACATTACCAAATTATGAATCCTGCCAGGATTGTTTTAATTTATTTGTTTTACAAAACTGGTTTTGCCCACTGGAAACTTAAAACTAGTAAGAGAAATAAAATATGTTCATGAATAACAGCTGTGGAAATCATAGATTCAATAAGTAATTAAGGGCTCACAGAAATGGTCTTTGTCTTTCAGAAGCATGTAAGGAGAGGGCTTCATGGAAGAGACTACATTGGAAATGGGTCTTAGGTTTGTGGTAGGATTTCCACAGGTGAAAGAAGTTAGAGAGAGAAATGCTACTTTTACTACATGGATGTAAAGACATAAGCAGAAGTGTGAAAGCAGGAATCAGATAAAGCAATAATAATATTAATACTAATATTTATCATTTGTTGAGTATTTGTGGTGTGCCCTAAATTAAGCCAAGGAGTTCTAACACTCTTTAATACTTGCTACATCCTACAGGAGAGGTGTTTTACAGAATATATCTGTGTTTTACAGAAATATAAAAATTGAGGCTCAGAGAGCTTTAATAATTTGGCTGAAGTCCAACAAGTACAGTGTAGAAATCCAGAATTTGTGTTTATATCTGCCTGACTCTAAAGCTTATGATATTTTTAGGATGTTTACGCTGCACAGGCCAAGTAAAGAAAGTTCCAAGAGCAGGCAATGGTCAGCCATATTCACTGCTACTGAGAGGTTACATAAGAAGACTGAGAACTGACCTTTGGAGATGACAGCAGGGAGGTCACTCTTTGCTTTAAGAGGGTCAGTTTCAAAGTTTTGTTGAGGCTGAATTCTTGATAGAATGGATTCCAGAGAAAATGGGACGTGAGAAAGTGGAGACATGGATTACAGACAATTCCTTAGAGGAATTTGACTGCAAAAGGAATCAGGGAAACAAGACAGTGCCCTGGGCAGTGACTTGGGGTAAAGGGAAGGATTTTTGGCTTTACATTTTGTTTGTTGATGAGAATGGTTCAATAGAGAGGGAAGAAATGATGATACGGGAAAGGAGATGTTGGAGGGTCAAAGGCCTTGAGTAGGTGGTGCTGGCTGGGATCCAGTGCACCTGTGGAAGAGTTATCATCTGTAGACAGGAGCAGTGATAGCTTCTTGTAACAGAAGAGGGGCAGAGGACCTGGGCACAGATGCAGGCTGATGTTTTGGTACTAAGAAGATAAGGGCTTCTCTGACTTTTTATTTTTGGTAAAATAAGAAACAAGGTTATCATTTGAGAGGAGGGGCAAGGGGTCTAATTAGGAGCGTAGGATTGAATTGCACAGAGGATGTTGTATTCCCTGTCCTATTCTGAATATCAAAGTATGAAGTCTGGGCTACTGGCTTTATGGAGGAAGCACAGCTGCAGTAACAGAAAAAAAAAGGCTCAAATCAGCAATGCTGAAAGAAGAAAATCCTACCAAAGCCTGGAGATCATCTCTACAGACACAAATCTGAGTAGCAAAAAGTGAAATGAAAAATAGATCTCAAATTATATAAATCATTGTAGATACCGACAGTTAAACATTCATAAGGCAGCAGGCAGGAGGAACGGAACCTGCTGGCTATGAGAGAGTAATAGCAGCGTGATTCTCAAGCTTGTGTTTCCATACGTGAAACGTAGCTAACAGTATTGGTTGAGTTAAGTGACAAGTTCTGTAGTAGCCTTGGAGAAGGGGTTGGAAAGGTGAAGCAGAGCAGCTAGGGGGCTTCTAGTGATAAGAGAGAGAATGTACATTTATCCTAAGTGAAGAGATAAAACAAGGAAATTCAAGTGTAGCTATGGAATAAGGGTGAGATTTGATCGACTAGAAGATTAAAAAATTTTTGAATACAAGTATGCATTTACAATCTGTTTTAGATCGTATTCTGAAAGTCTGTCACTCATCAGAAATTTACTTCTTTATTCAGACATTTAAAAATCATATAAATGGGTTGCATAAAATTAGCTTACATATAACAATCGCTTACATAGTGCTTACAATGTATCTGGTGCAAAGAGCTTTACATACTAATGTACTCATTTAACAGGAACAACTTTGAGTTACATATATTGTTATTATACCCATTTTACACGTGAGGAAACTGGAGCATAGAAACCTGTCAGGATCACACAGTATGCAATGAGTAGAGCTAGGCTTTAAACCCAGACTAGCTCTGCCATACTGCATGATCTACTAGTTAAGGATATTATGCAATAGGCATATTAAAATAAAAATCCTAGATAAAAAGACATAGGAAGTGGGGAAATAATTGTACCAGGAAACTAGTGCAAGGGCCACTAACTAGATCTTTGAGTTTCTTAATACTCAGGATGAAAACAGAAACATGATTTGCAAACCTGCAGATTGAGCATGACTGCTGCCTGTGGGATTGGTTATAATAGGAAACAGTTTGTAATGTCACATGATGCATGTTATGGGCTGTTCTGTGTCCTCTCAAAATTCATATGTTGAAGTCTTAACTCCCTAGTACCTCAGAATTTGACTTTTTGGGACCTAGGGCCTTTAAAGAGATGATTAAGTTAAAATGAGGCTCTTAGGGTAGGCCTAATCCAATCAGACCGTTGTCCTTAAAGAAGAGAGGAAATTCGAGATATGGAGAGACACCATACAGGTGCACACACAGAGGAGAGACCATGTGAGGAGACAGCAAGAAAAATGGCCTTCTCTAAGCCAAGGAGAGAGGCCTCAGGAGAAACCAAACCTGCTGACATCTTGATCTTGGACTTCCTGCCTCCAAAAGTACGAGAAAATAAATTTCTGTTGTTTAAGCCACCAGCCTGTGGTGTTTTGTTACGGCAGCTTGAGCAAACTAATACAATGGCGTTGTAATTTTGGAACAAAACAGTTTAGATGGACCTCAGGGCAAAAGTAGGGATTTTGACCAAGTTTGTTCATCAGTGGACTGTGTAGGAAGAAAGCTTTAGGCCACGTTATCACCTCTGTAGAACCAGACAACCCCAGCAGCTATCCAAGCGCGACAGTTGAAATCCAATGGTGATTATGTTAACTACAATTTATGTACTGGCAATTTTCCCCTGCACATTTCAAGGAAATGTGGGAAAAAAGCAGAAGAAACTTCCACATTAACCGGATGACCCTGCATTATATGATTTTCTTTGCCAAAAAGAAATGATTTCAATGATTTTTTTTAAATCTCTGCTTTTATTGTAGCCACACACTTTTGTAAAAGCAACTTGCAGAAACATGTTCTGAAAACTGACATTTTCAGGTAGCTCCAGGCACTGCGTGGGGCACTGAAGCAACCCTCTAGGCACGTTGACCTCAGCCTTCCCCTGCACCAAGTTCCGATCACAGCAGGAGATTTGAATTCATTATGAAAAGGAATTCAGCTTTCAGAACTGGGTACCATATGTCTTCCTTGGTGATAAGGTTGACATTTGCATCCATTGAAAATACATAAGTCAAGTCATTCTTGTGCTAATTCTCAAGGGAAGAACCTGCAGCTGACTTAAATCCAAGCACTGACAGGTTGCAGCCATGGGATCCTGCAGGTTTTCACATCAGCGCATCTTCCAGAAGGTGTAAGGCAGTCATGCCTTGGAATTTTGAAACAGACAATAGACAAAGAGGTAAAGGGAAGTTAGGATTTTTGCTTTCTCTTCTTTGTCTCTCTTGGCTCACACTGCTCACTTAGAGACTTTCCTCTCTATATAATTTTCATTTGTTTCTGTTTATTTTTAAATTTCTCTGTCACAAATTTAAAAAATCTGCTTGTGCTCTGTGTTAATTGAAAAAATGTGCATATTGCCTTATATCAGCATAAAGTTGACAAAATGCATTTGCTGAGGTTTCTCATTGTTCACTACAGCCTATCAGTGATTGATTATGACTTTAGAGTAATAATTTATGGAGGGACCAGAATAAAAAGTAAGTGACAGAAATAACTATTATTTTCTGACTAATATGACCTTGATAAATTTAAAGCATTCATATTCAATTATCAGGTATAAATAAAGAATATTAACATACACTTATTTTTTTAATTGATATTTTATATCTTAAATGTACTGAAGTTCTTGCTTTGTTATTTATTTGACTTTGGTCAAACCACCTTACATCACCAATCACAATTGCTTAATACATCCATCATCCTGCAAACAGTAGAAATAATATTCTTTAATTATTTAATGACCAGTTATACATGTTGGATCTTTGGACAAGAATGTGATCACTTAACATTTTCACTAGAGGACAGAAAGGGAGGAAGGTTTAATATAACTTCAGTTCATTACTTTAATGTTAATTGGGTATTTGAATGTCTAAGACTTCTCCTTTAAGCACTGAAGTCATAAGGAAAAAAATAGCCTTTATTTTGTCATTTTATTACATTCTTTCAGTGCAGCCGTGCTGAAGATTTTGCATATACAAAAATATATAAAAGTATGGGGTAGTGGGAAAAGCAATGGGCAAGTAGTCAAGAGAGCTTGGCTTTCATCTTGCTTCTGCCATTGATTTTCTGTGTAATCTTAAACAGTAAACAAGCCTTGTCTCATTTTCTCATTTTCCTCATTTGTAAACAGCAGCAGTAAGACCTTAGCTATCTACTATTTCTTGTGATTAAATTAAATAATACATGAAAAAGTATTTAGAAAATGTTATGTAAGTATTTTTACTATAATGGAGGTTTGTGCATTGCTTAACCTGAATGGTGAGTTAGCCAAAGCATGAAAAGATTCTTTCATAAGTATTTTTACCTCAGAACACAAACTGGACTGTGTCTGATTACTTTCTTTTTATTTTAATAACACTCTTATGGATTAAATAACTATATTCACAGAGTCTCATTTAATTTTGTGTCTTTTACTGGACAGGGTGCCTTGGTATGGAGGTAAATGATAGATGACTGAAAACATTTTAAATAAATGAATCATCCAATAAATGCAGATATGTCCAAGATATTTGATTATTTAAAAAGGAAAAGAAAATTAGATAATAAAATATTGTAAAATAGGTTATGCCACATCATTTAAAATAAGCATTGAGGGGTGTGTGGGTGGCTTAGTCAGTTGAGCATCTGACTTGATTTCGGCTCATGTCATGACCTCAGGGTTGTGAGATTAAGCTCTGCATTAGGCTCTGTGCTCAGTGTGGAGTCTGCTTGGGATTCTCTTTCCCCCTCTCCCTCTGCTTCTACCCCCACTCTCTCATGCGTGCTCTCTCTCTAAATAAATAATCAATCTTTAAAAAATAATTAAATAAGCATCTATTCCCAGTAATAATGTAGACTGTGAAGAAAAAAACTTCTCCCCCAAATTATTTTTCTCTATTATTTCAATTATTTATTATTTTAATTTATATATCATTTAAAAAATTATCCATCATTGCTGTTTCTTCTTGTCAAAGAGACCTGGAAGAAAACATGTTTAGCCTACATTGTGAAACTCCTTGGATGCACAGATGGAGGACGATGTGCTGGGGGGCAATAATTAGGAGTGAAAGCCTTGGAAAGTTCCATGTGTTCTAGCTGCATTTAGGCAGTCAGGAAGGGCATTGGATGAATGTGTAAGACAATAAACATCAACCTAAAACTGAATGGACCTGTCCTGGTTTAAAATTTGAAAATAGAGCTTTCCTTAATATAATGGAAGATTCAGGAGATACTCCTTCCTTCCTTCTTCCTTTTCTCCCTCCTCCTTTTCCTTTCCTTCCCTTCTTCCTCCTTTTTTTCTGTCCCTCCTTTCCTTTCTCCCTCCACCCTTCACCCCCCTCCATTCTCTTCTTGCTCTCTTTCCTTTAGCTTTTTGACTTCTTTTTACTCCCTTTCTGGATTTATAAATGACTATTCTTTTCTGATATTCCACAACTATTACCTTTTGCTTTCAGAGAAGTAATTTCTCTGCTTTAGTGGAAGAAACAGTGGAGAATGGTCTTGTCCCTAATTTCCTTTGACCATCTTCTTGCCATTTATATTAAGGCTTACCAATATTTCACAGGATATTGCTTTTCATTCTTTCTTTTCTTCTTATACTTACATCATTGACTAAGTATAACTGGTATCACCAAGAAAATATTGAATCATGCCAGTAAAGTATAAATATAAGTAGCTATTCATGTCACAAAAATTGCTTTTTTTTTTTTCCATGATAAGTTAACCTGGAAGGTATAGGTATATACCTAAGAGTACATTCTGCCCATGACAGATATTTTATTTCAATGGAAAAGATAACTGGAGTTTTGAAAAATTAAATAGTTGGTACCTAAAAAGTATTGTAGATAATACTGTGAAGCTCTAACATTTTATGAGAAAACATGTCAGAACTGATGTGGGAAACAAAGGCAAAAGAAAAATTAAATTTCCTTACTACTTACAGCCCATTGGCAAGTCCTTGAAACAGGCAGAGCAACATCCCTCTAGGAACTCAGCTGCCTTGATGTTAATACTTTGCTAAGGGCAAGAGGCAATCTTAGCCTGACCCCGAAGGATCCTTTAAGTCTACTTTAACATATAAAAATTCTTTTGGAAACTTCATCTTTCCCCCACTGGATACATGTTGGCAGTCATCCTCCAGGAATATGGCACACCGATAGACAGCTGATAGACATCTGAAGAGTCTCATGACTGAGTTTTAACTAAACAGTAATAAATGACCTTTTCCTAACAATAGCTAGCCTCTCAGGATCCTGGAAGCCTTGTTTCCAAAATACCTTGGAAGCTTGTGCTGTCCCTAACCCCCTCCCAACTTGAAAGTATGTAACAGTCACCTGTCACAACCCCAATGCAGCTCTTTCTGCCCATGGGTCCTGTCCCCATGCTTTAATAAAACCACCTTTTTGCACCAAAGATGTCCCAAGAATTGTTTCTTGGCCGTTGGCTCCAAACCCCAACATTTTTCTACATCAAGAGCCACATATGTTGGATGTTTTAGCCCTAGTTTTTAAGATTCTATTTTATTTTCATAGATTGGATGATACCTGTTCACACTGGGGAGAGCTCTTTGCTTTACTCAGTCCACCAATTCAAATGCTAATCTTTTCCAGAAACACCCTCACAAACACACAGGGCAATAATATGTAACCAGATATCTGGGCATCCTTTGGCCCAATAAAGTTGACACATAAAGTTAATCATCATAGTTACATAATTTGCATTTGAAATATCAGTGGTACAATGTTACCTTTACAAAAAATTTAATCTACTTATAAAACTTCATATAATATCTCTATAATGATATTTCACAATAATTGCATTTAAATTGAGTTTGTAACACTAATTTTTCTGTAGCTGAAAAATGTAATAAATATCTCATCCAAGACTGACATTAGAATATTTTATGCACATTAGATTTTATTATTTCAATAATTTTATTCTGGTTGCTCTATGCTACACTTGCTTATCTGAATTTATTATCCATTTCTCTCTCCATATATGTATGAAACCATTTCCTTGTCCATCAGTATAACCTTGATATAATGAAATTTTTAATTAGTCTCTCCTATCTGAAACCATGGTTCAATTTTCTTGAAATGTAAGATGATTTTTTCCCCAAATATAGATATTTCTATGACTTAACTGTTTGAAATATGTGTGTCTTTTAAACCTAAAATACAAATTGTTTCCAATTATTGTGCACTGTGCCATTGCATAGAAATCAAGGACAGGGATTTCTCAAAGCATATGTAAACAGCTCATTAATGTAAAATGTATAATATAACTGTATATGCAAATTGACTTATGAGGGCTAATAGTTTGCACAGGTATTAAAATTAAAAAGTTTGAACTAAACGTGTGGTTGCACCATCAAATATCATGCACTACAAACTAGTTTTTCTGTGAGACAGATTTACCTGACTCATTTTTACTTTCTCATTATGACTTTTTATTAACCAATAGTGAAATTTAATAATGGAAATAATAATTCACTGCATTTTCTCACAGTCCAGTTTTTGACCATAGCATACACTGCATTTTCCTCCTTGTATTTTAACTTAGGTTTGTTTCCTTTACTGGATTATAAATTCTTACTGGTCAGGGACCTGGCCTTTTCCTTTAGTGCCCCTCATAACATTTCAGTTAAATGTTTATTGACAAATTGTGAAGTATGAAATTTTGAAGGGTCTTGTAAGCTAACAAGTTAAAATGCAGCAGAAACATGAGATGTCTGGATCAAAGGACAGAACTTTCACTCACAGAACATCTTGCACTGTTCTGACCTTCCTGGTCTATGCAGGCCATGTGGTAAGAGCCAGATTTGCACCACAAGAGAGGAATCCTGAAATATGAAACTTGGAGTTTATTTGGGGTGGCTGGCATGTCTGACCAGCCTCCCCCTTGGAAGGAGAAAGAAGACCCTTGCTCTGGAACGTAAACAAATCCTCTCTGAGAAGAGGGAAGAGAGGGTACCATTCTACTCCCTGCAACGTAAACAAATGGCTCTGGGGGGATACATCTTGTTTCTGTCTTTAGGATTGCTGTTCAATCATCTTTTAATCCAAGTGCCAGTGCCTTTTGCTCAGAAAGCACTAATCAAGCAGAAACATGGCAATATTCATGGAGTATTCCCCCCCCAAACTTAATAAGGTGACATATAATGTATTGTCCAAGCTGGGACACTTTTGAGAGTGAAAAGGGTGTCATTCAATTTTTTTGCCAGAAAAATAACATGAAAGACAAAGATAGGCTGAGAAACAACTTCGGATTCAAGAAGACAAGCAACATGTCACCTAAATTTAGTGTGTGATCTGGATTAGATTCTTAATCTGAAAAATAAATTAAAAAAATAGTAAAGGACATTATGGGGACAATAGGGAAAATTTTATTATGTACTAGATGAGATTATGTCAAGGTTAAATTTTTTGAATTTGATAACCTTACTGAAGTCATATAAGAAAATGTTCTTGTTCTTAAGATACACATTCTGAAGAATTCAAAGTTGAACTGTCGTGATGTCTATAACTTACCTTCAAATGGTTCAGGAAAAAAAAGTATGTATTTGTGAGTGTGTATATATATATATGTGTGTGTGTGTGTTTATATATATATATATATATATATAGACAATAAGGGAAAGAGAAGAGAGAAAATGATTGTGACTAAGTTGTAGAACATTGGTGAAGAGTATATGGGTATTGAGTGTAGTACTTACGCAACTCTTCTGATGATTTGAACTTCTTCAAAGTCAAAACAATTGTCATATGTTTGCATTGGGAAAATAAGAGTAAGCTGGGGCTGTGCCAGGTGAGCCAGGAAATAATATTACCTTGTTTATAAAGGGTAATAATATGTGCCAGGCATTATTCTAGGCTGTAGAGGCACAAAGCTAAGGCACTTTTCTTTTTCTTTCCAGGATCTCATACATAGAGAAAAAAAAATTAAGTCAATAAATGTGACATTTGTTGTAGAGAAAATTTTGCGTAGAGAAAGTATTTTTGTGTGTCCCTATGCAGTTGGGGGCATTCTACACAAATTTTGCCTAAATTTAAGACCTGTGCTAAAAGATCAAGCTATGGAAAGAAATTTACAACTGTAATAGTAGTGAGACTTCCAGAGAGATTAACCTAATTCTGGAGTTTTGTGTTTGTATTTCATTCAAGGAGGTATGAGGCCTGAAAGCTTGGAGACATCTTTGAGTTGTAAAGCTGGAGACCCTGGGCTTATCTGGCTAGTGGAGAGATTTATTTATATACCAAAGGTTAGAGTTAGAATCCAGGATTCCAATGTAGATTGGATAATGAATTCTTTTTAGAAGCATTGTACGTTGTGTACTCTTACTTTGTCTCAGTTTTAATTGAACATTAAGGGAATGCAGTATTTTAATTGCAACTCTGCCAATATCTTTATCTAGAGGCCTGTTGCCATTTTTGTCTTTTATGAAATTTTTGTCACCAAGAAAGGCAGGATTACATTTTTTTTTTCTGTCAGATGCAGTTGATGTAGTGTATTCTTGGTTATCAAAATACTCATAGTTTGGGGACTTTGAAATGGTAAATATTTATGGTGATAAAAAAGCATGATACATAACTGTACAATCTTAATTACATTAAAATGCTTACTTATGTAGATACACACATGGGACCTAGAAGTCAAACTGTAAACTGCTTGTGATTATGGATGACTTTGTTCTTTGCTTCTTGTGTTTTTCAGTTTCCTTTTATGCACATGTTAACTTTTAAAAAATAATTTTTTTAAAACCTAAAAAAAAAAGAAAAATCCAGGATTCCTCCTCTTACTCCATTTTCAAGATTCTCTAAGGGAGAAGGGGCAGCATATCCATATAAGCTAGAGGACATTTATTTTTAACCATTTTTTTATCTGTAATACAGACTCCATTTGTACGTGTAAGACATTTGTTCTGGTTTTCATGTCATTACCTCTGGGATAAGACTTGCACCAGTGCTTATTTGCTGTGAATGAATAGAAATCTGTCTCTGATCCAGAAAATCTAGTACATGCAGTCAGGACAAAATTAATGAAGTTGAAAATTTTAAAAATCCAACAGAAATACCTTAGAAGTTCTATAACATAAGAGCTATGAGTATTCTGTAAACACAGAAGGGAGCTACTACTGTTCTCCAGGATTTGGTTGGATCTGGAAGACATAGTGGTTTGACAGAGAAGGAGTATCCAAACGGTACTCAGTTAAGTGTGTGTTTGAATTGGAACACATGGCATGTTTCACTCTTTAAAACTTATGAAGTGGTACCTGTTCTTTTCTCCCCTCATTCTGAAGGATTATTTGAAAAGAATGACAGAAGAGTAATATTACTTCGTGGACATTTGTGGGGCTCCATGCACAGTAGAGAAAGCATCCGTGGGATTTATTCAGAGCCAATCAGACCAGAATTTGAATCTCACCTGTGGGAGATGGGACTTGTTAATTAAAATCTATCAGTTTCAGTGTCTTAAAAATGGAATGTTCATGTTTAATTCAAAGAGTTGTTGTGAGAGGTAAATGAAATAACCCATGTTAAGTGCTTAATGTAGTGCTTAGAAATAATTGGCCCTAAATGGGTGTTTCTTCTCTTTCCTTCCTTTTAGTCGTTCCTTCTACCACTTTGTAAGAGACCATCACAATTATAAAATTGAATAATTGAAGGACATTATGTCTGTTACTTACCTGTCTTTGCAAATATTGCATTCTCGAAATGGGGCTTTGTACATGTTGATCTTATGTTGGGAATTGACAGCACATTGTGAACATGTGCAGAATAACCTTGCTTAAGTGGGTGGCAGTAGATGAGAAATCCTAAAGGAACCACTGGCTTGGAAGCCTACTTTATCAGTTATCTATATTCAGGATTGTAAATAATCTGAGTGTATTAATCGCATTCTAAACTGTTTTTAGCTCAAAACAAATTAGTAGGAGAGAAAAATACCATTTTACTTCATTCATACATTTGTACACTTCATTGAGATTATTTAAATATTGTAGTGAAAACTTTTCCCTTTGAAATTTCTATAGATACACAATCTGAAAAACATAAGATATATAGATTTCTACAGCTACTTGCTTTGTAAAGTATCTATTTTCACTTCCAGAATGATCACTTTTTAGTAGTAGTATTTGAAACTGAGGCTAGCTACCTCAGAGCTACCTCAGACTTCAGGCACTCTATATTTCCGAAGCTAAGAACTACTAGGCTTTCAGAGTGAATTTGAGTCATGTTTGGTTTGTAGTAACAGGAGCTGGAAGTCATTCATAATCTGCTGATTACATGGGCTGATCTTTGTTTCTTCTCCCACCATTGTTTATAGTGTAACACCCATGGACATAAGTATTCCCATGGATATAAAAGATGATCATGTGCATATATTGATGGAGAATAGAGGGAAGACCACTAAGGGCAGTGTTCTAACTCTTCTAACTTTCTAACTTTCTCTATGTAAGATCAGGTAAAACAAAAATACATACTATTGCAAGTGGGCAAGAGTAGGCTGTTCATCAACTTTATGCTTTTAATTCAGAGTTTTCTGATGTAGTAAAGCAGTCTAGTTTGCCATAAATATATTGCATTACCTGGACAGTACCATCTAATTCTATTTGAGATCATGGACCAACCAAATGAAGTTTTATATGTGATATTTGAATTGCCTTGCATGCCAAAACTGTTTGAAGGAATGTTCAGTTCATCTGCTAGAGCAGGAAGACAACAGGTTAATTTAACATTATGAATTGTAGTCAGTCATCATCAGCCTAATCACCTAAGTTATTTTACTTCTGCTCTCTATTTCCTTGCTGTTTCTTTGTCAGAGACCTCTCACTCAGTGTCAGCTTGGAGAAATTACATGAGAGGAGGAAGGCTACGGCGTTTTGATGATTAGTCTTTCCAGCAACTCTGGATCTTTTTACTATGACAGAGGTCAGAAATTTGTCTCTCCTTCTGTTATATCACTAAAAATTTCAGTCTGGTAGAATAATTCCATCATGTAAATCATTAAGCAGAAAGATTTTTAAATATCTGAAGCCCAAATTTTCTACTCTAAAGTTAAGACAGGGATATATTCCATCTGCCTGATCCCTCCCTTAAAATACGTATGCCTGAATTCTCTTCCTTGAATTAACTCCTCAATTTATCTTCCTTGATAATTACTTTAGAAGTTTTCCTATTGAAAGATTTTTTGTTTCAGTATATCAGGAAATTTTTATCTTTGTGGTGACCAGCACAGGTCTAGTTAATTTTTTTGTTTTCATGGTATTTACTTGTACTTCCAATAAATATTCATTGGAGACCTACTGTGTGGTTACCCAGTCTTTTTTGCTCTCAGGGAACTTATAGACTAGTGAAAGAGACAAAGACATGCTGTGCTTTAAGAGTTATGATAGAGGTAAGAGAGCACATGGAATGGACATCTGATTCAGTCTTTATGGGATCAGGGAAGACCTTCTGGAGGAAGTAATGTCTCAGTTGATATCTGAAGGATGAGGAAAGTTAATCTAGGAAGAAGAGGGAAGAGTATTTCAATCAAAGGGAACAGAATATGATAGAGACCAAATGAAAACATGAGAATGAAGGCATGGCAATCTGGGGGAGAGGAGTTTGGGTGGTGGAGAGAGAAAGAGTTAAAAAAAAGAAAAAGAAACTAGAGAAAGTAGATGTGCCAAGGAGTTTTTACTTCATTTAATTTAGAAACTCTCTTTCTGGTACTAAGTAAACATATCTTGATGAACTCCTTGAATGTCATAAAAAATAGTTAAAACATCACAATATGGGCTAACTTGAGCTAGTTAAATGTTCTAGTTCTGGTTCTTAATTCTAGTTAATAAGAACTAAGATAAGCTAGTTACAGTTTTCATAAAGATTATCTTAGTTGTCTCATATTTGTATTGCTAATTTATTACTGATATCTGAGGATATGAGTTTCAACTAATCATTTTACATTGTTAGACCTTTCTCATAACTTAAGGTTCAAAATGGTACAAACCATGAACCATCTTGGCTGTAATAGAATTCATTGTTTTAGAAAAAGTGTTCTGGTATAAATTAACATAGATGGCACTATATGCCAGAATATACACAAGAGTACATATGATAAATAGGTTTCATCATATGGCTTTTCTTCCTAGAAAAACTACTTAGCTTTATTTTATAAACTGAAACCATATGCTAAAGCTTTTGAATAGCTGGACAGGATTTTTCTTCACTTAGTCTTGCATGCGTGTACACTCAATCATATCATTCTATAGTAGTTTACATGAATTTCTTGCATAGGTAATCAGTGTATCATTGCTTGTACACCTTATATGTCTGTAATTATAATGATTGGTCTGCCTATTACAATCATATTAAGAGTCCATATGATGAATTAGGTAAGGTCTCCTATTGTGCAATTCATTAGCAGTACTCCTGGTCCAGCCAACTACAAGAAAAAACAGTTTAGGGAAAGGAACTAACTGATGCATATGGATGTGGCCATTAGTTTTGTAACAGGCTTAATCTTTAAAATGTTTTGTCAAAGCAAATGTTTCAAGTCAGTAAATTCTGCTATTTCAAGGGAATTTCCCCATATAGAAATGTAACATTTTGCCTCCACCAGTGGTACCACATTGAGAGGCCTATCCTGCCTCCTCTTAAACTGGTTTATATAAACAAACAACTAAATGTATTCAAATGGTAGACAAAGTAGAACATTTAAGGGTAAGCAATACTATCATCCCTGAGTTTGTTTTCCAGGGTCACATTTGTCTATCATACATTTTGCCTGGTGGATCAATATAATCTGAGTTACTTCTATGCAATACTTAGTAGAAATTTTGTTTTTTGTCACTTCCTTCCCTTGATGTTCCCATCCAGCAGACCCTTGATTCTTAGATAACGCCCCTGAAGCTTTCTCCTTATACATATCTCTTCTGTGGTGGTCCCAAACTCTGGGGTATTTTCCTCCCAAGTTTAAGTTCATACAATGAAATTGGCATGTCCAAATTATAATTAAAGGACTGATTTCCATGATGATCCAGGAATTTGTATATATTAGCAAGAACACAGACATTGTGGTAGAAAATCAGCAAAATAAAAAATGAGCAATTCACAGAAAAATTATAATTTTATTAAAAGAGGCTCAGTGTTATTTATAATTAAACCAATGCAAATTAGGACAACAGTGTACTTTTTTCAACTTCCAGATTGGCAAACTTTCAAAAAAAGCTTAGTAATACCTGATACTGATGAGTATGTAGAAACAATTATTCTCATAAACTGTTGGTGAACATATAAACTGATATAACATTGTCTTTTTTTTTCCGGCTTTTTCATCTTGTAAAACCCAAACTCCATAATAACAACTCTCTGTGTCCTCCTTCCCCTAGTCCCTGGCAACCACCATTCTTTGTTTTTATGAATTTGACCACTTCATATTCTTCATATCAGTGGAATCATACCATAATTGCCCTTTTGTGACTGACTTATTTCACTTAGCATAATGTCTTCAAGGTCCATCCATGTTGTAGCATGTGTCAGAATTTCATTCCTTTTAAAAAGGCTAAATATTGCATTGTATATATGTATACTACATTTTGTTTATCCATTCATCTATTAATGGACATTGGGTTGCTTCTACTGCTTGGCTATTGTGAATAGTGCCTCTATGAACCTGGGTGTACAAATATCTCTGTGAGACTCTGCTTTCAATTCTTTTGGATATGTATCTGGAAATAGAATTGTTGGATCATTTGGTAATTTTATTTTCAATTTTTTGAGTAACTGCCATATTGTTTTTCTTTTTTCTTTTTTTTTTAAAGATTTTATTTATTTATTTGACAGAGAAAGAGAGAGAGAGAGAGCACAAGCAGGGGGAGAGGCAGAGGGAGAGGGAGAAGCAGGCTTCCTGCTTGATCCCAGGACCCTGGGTTCATGACCTGAGCTGAAGGCAGATCTTAACCAACTGAGCCACCCAGGCGCCCCAACTATATTGTTTTTCATAGTGACTACACCATTTTATGTTCCCATCAACAGTACATAATGGTTCCAATTTCTCTGCATCTTCACCAACACTTATTTCTTTGTGTTTTTTTTTTTAATCTCAATGGGGTGTGGGGAATATTCCCCCATTTTTAAAAACTTTTAAAAAATTGAAATATAATTTACATACGATGTTACATTAGTTCAGGTGTACAGCATATTCATTTGACAATTCTACACATTGCTTAGTGCTCACCATGATAAATGTAGTTACTGTCTGTCACCATATAATGTTATTACAGTATTATTGACTATATTCCCTATGCTGGACTTTTCATCCTTGTGATTTATTTTATAATTGAAAGTTTGTACCTCTTAATCTCTTTTATTAATTTTTCCCATGCCCCTACCCCCCTTTCCTCTGGCAACCACCAGTACTCTATATTTAAGAATTTTTTTTTGTTTGTTCATTTGCTTTCTTTTTTAGATTGCACATATAAGTGAAACCATGTGGTATTTGTCTTTCTCTGATTTATTTCACTTAGCATAATGCCATCTAGGGCCATTCATGTCATTGCAAATGGCAAGATCCCATTCTTTTGTGTTGTTTGGGAGGGGTGGGGGGGATGGAGTAGAGGGAGAGGGAGAGAGAGAATCTTAAGCAGGTGCCACACCCAGCGTGGAACCTAGTGTGGGACTTGCTCTCACAACCCTGAGATCATGATCTGAGCTGAAATCAAGAGTTGGATACTTAACTGACTGAGCCACCCAGGTGCCCCAATCCCATTTTTTTTATGGCTGAGTTATTAATCGTGTTGGAGAATTTCTTGGTGGTGTGTGAGAACTCTTACCACCTACATACACATTGGAATTGGGTATAGAATCTTACTTAGACTTAGAGCAGTGGGCGGGACCTTCCCTAAGAGTAGATGTGGAACCAAATTCAGGCAAGGAGATAATACAGGAAAAGTATGGAGGAATCTGGAAAAGGTTCCACTCCTTGATAAAGGATGAGATGAGGCTGAGAAGAAGGCCTCTCTTAGCTCCATAATGTATCCTGCTTCCTGCTTTAACTATTAGAGCAAGGATTTGATAGCTGGAGCTTCAGCTCCCTTCTTTTGACCATGAAGCCACTGAGCTGATGACAAAAAGCCAAGATGTGGAGGATGGCAGAACAGAAAGAATGTGGTCTTTGGAACCATGTTAAGCTGCTAAGTTGGTTGTGGAGCACCTATCTCCCTACTGGTTCATTAAATAATAAATATCCTTGTGACTTATGCCACTGTTAGTCACGTTCTTGGTTACTTACAATCAAAACCATACTTCCTTGATAAAATGTGGATAGTATGATCACATTTGTGTAAATGTATATGTTTGTTAATTTATGAATTTACTGAGCATTTTTTGATTTCATCTATCTAAGAGGCTACATGATAGATACCACTGAAAAGCAGACATCGCTCTCCTCCTGTAGATTGTAGTAGGAGAGAAGGGCAGTCAGTCATCAAACAAAATATTATAGAGATGCTATATGGAGTAGAGAAAGTGTTATTCTTTAGGTTGTTCCTGGCCATGTACCTTGTTTTGGCCAGTGGGATGTTAACATGTGTCACGAGCAGCAGTCTTAAGTATACTTGTATAGTTTGACTTGAATTTTGCACTCCATTTTAAGAAGAGCATGGTTTGGGTGGCTGCTGGTGTTAAACAGATAAATGGCATGTGGAGCAGAACTGAACCTAACCTGAGACCTGGAGCCCAGAACACAAAGTCCAGTCTTGTCCAATTCAAGCCATCCCATAGATCTATGAGTGAGAAATAAACACTTGTTGTTTTAAGCTACTGAGTTTGAGGTGGTTTGTTACAGAGCATCACTGTGACAAGAGCTGACTGATAAATGAACAGTAGTTTTGTGTGTTCCTTAATGGGCTTGTATTGCTTTTGGTATTTCTATGCAGACAACTTCTAATTCTATATATCAAACCCTTAACTCTGTTACCTTTAAGTAATTAACAATATTTGACAATGAAAGTGGTAATTAGAGTGGGATTTTACGTATTACCACCATTTACCCTCAGAGGAAATGGGGACTTAACTGGGGAGCCAAGCTGAGGAAGGGTGAAGGAAGATCTTTTTATCCCAAGAAGAAGAGTGAGTGGTCCATGGTTGGTAGCAGCAAGAGTCAGTGAAATGAACTGTGCCCTCAAAGGTGAGACTGTGAGGGATTTGGAGGGCACTGCCACAGAACAATTCCCACAGAATGAAGAAGTCAAGGGAAGTATGATTGGATGTGTATCTTAGAACATGAGGTGTACCTGTTAGAGAAAGGATGAATTTAATAATTCCCAGTTTCAGGGAAGGAAGCAGACCAACATATAATTATGCTGAAAAGATATAGTTCCTTCTTCAGTCAGTACCTTGAGATTGCTGAACATTATCTGGTCAGTGTGTGTTTGTGTGTGTGTGTGTGTGTGTGTGTGTGTGTGTGTGTGTGTAGAATTGAAACTTCTGCTAATTTCGGGACCATTTAATTTTTTACTTCTGTGGTGAAACTTAATGTCTTCCCTGTCAAAAATAAGATGACGATATCTGGGAGGAGTGAAAGTGCTGAACATCCAGTCTAGTAAAAAATACTTCTCTTTGTATACCTCCCCCAAACATCTACCTCATTGTGAGATGTATCCAGTCATGGGGATTAAATATTTCAGGTCTTAGAGGGATCAAAAAATTAGAGTAGAAAAAATGATAAAATAACAAAAAATAATATAATAAAATATAAAAATAATGAAAAGCTATGCTTTTGTCAATGATTATATAAGTAAATAAAATAATTATAAAAATAAGGGCAGTCATAGAAAACAATATATTCTACTGCTATATACAGCAGTGTTTTCCAAACATGCCGTATTATACAATCATGTGGGGCTCTTACTAAGCACACAGAGTTTTGGTTCCAGCCCAGTCAGATCCTCTAAAAAAGGGCAATTAATATGTTTAAAAGATGCCTAGATGAGTTATATGGTCAGGTCAGTTTGGAAAAATGCTGGTTTATTAGGTTTTATTCCATAGCAATTATTTTCAATGTGTGTTTCCTAGACCAGGAGCATTAGCATCTTCTTAGGACTTGTTAGAAATGTAAACCCTCAGGCCTGTAACAGAGCTTATGCAACAGAAACTCTGGGAGTGGGGCCCAGCAATTAGTGTTGGTATAAGCACTCTAGGTGATTCTGATTAAGGCTAAAGTTTGAGAACCACTGTTCCAAAGATTTCAGAATGGTGAAGAATAACACTTGGGTGTGCCTACAACAAATCTAAAGTAAAAAGAGTCAATACTTGGGAGATGTTAAACTCTATGACAGACAAGCAGCTTTTAAACATGGACCTTAACATTGCCTCTGTAAATAATATATAACACACAATTTTTGGATTTACTCCTTTTGGGGAGAGAATGCTGTTCTGCCAATCAATTGAATGGCTACCATGTGCCTAGTACTGATTAAGCACTTTTCCTACATTGCAGTAATCATTGTTCTCCATTTTTAGGTGAGCACTTTATGGAGGACTTGGCATTTTAAGAGGGACCTTAAAAGGTAGTGTTTCAACAGGGGGAAGTTGGGGAAAAAATTAATTCAGGGAAGAGAAAGGAACATTAGTAAAAGCAAGGACAAAGAAAAAAAAAGTGAATTTGGATAATAATGAATGGAGTAAAGCAGTGGGTCTCAAACAATCTGCATCAGAATCACCTGGAGAGTTGGTTTAAATGCTGAGCTCCACCCCCAGAGTTTCTGATTTAGTATATCTGGGGTGGTGGGCCTGAGACTCTGAACTGCCAATACATTCCTAAATTGCACTGGTGCTATTGATCTGAAGACTACATTTTGAGAATCCCTGGTATAGTGTGTGTGACGGAGGGTAAGAGTGACCAAATACCTAAAGATGTTGGTTTCTGAGGCCAGATTACAGAGGATCTGAATTCATACCAAGAAGTAGCGGCTTATTTTATGTATATGCGTATTTATTCATTTATCTTGGTTTGTTTAAAGCAGGAACAGTGATATGGCCTGGGTCCCTCTGGACTACTCTGATGTACTATGCGGGGTTGAGTCAAGGAAAGAGAAACAGGTGTGTTCCTAAATTACTTAACTCCAGTCTCCCTACTTTACTACTACTACTCCCACCCTTTAGCTCCACATCTCCATTAGAGAACGTATGAAATTCTTTCTGTTTTGAACCTAAGTGAACAGTTGAGATGACAGTGTGAATGACTGATAGTTATTTAACACTTCTTAATTATTTGCATTTTAAAGGTGGTACATAATAATCTCAATGCACCTCTGTTTTGAAACTTCAGCTACTATAAAGTGTTAAGAGAAAAATGTCAAGCAATGTGCATTGTAAGGAAGGGAAAGGGAATACACCTTTTTGAGTGGGAGGGCTTTCTTGTAGGTTGCTCCCAATTTTAGTTCTCCCTGGCTGTGTCTCCTTTTAGATTACTTGCTTCCTTTTCTCAATCCACAGATCTCAAATAATGCCAAGTTTCTTTGCGGTAGATTAGTTTCTGACTGCAGTTATATTCTGATCCACTGCTAACCAATCAGCTGAGCTAGCTATGTGTGGTAATCTGACTTTAGTAGGAATATGGGCTTTCAGAATCTATTCAGTTTTTAGGTTTCTCTAGATGGTCAGGATTAAGGATATGGCATACCATTTTTTGTTACTTTGTACATAAAAATATTCCCATATCTATTTGGGTTTGGGTTTGTCTTTCATCCTTATTTTAAATATCCTGCGTACATTCAGCTTTTTTTGTGTTTCATGAAATCAGTTTGGAAGTTGATGGGGATATAAATAAATAGGGGAATATCATCATATTATTGTTGTCTTTTATGTGCTCCAGTTCCAGTTATCACTTCAATTCCATATTAGAGACATGTAAAAAGAGAAAGTTCCCTATATAAGATAATGTTATTTTCTCAGGTAATGGTATAATAAATAAAAGCCTTTCAACAAATTAATCTGTGGAGGTGTCATTTGGTTTTCTAATGAATAGCTTCTCCTTATCTGTAGCCACATTCCCCTGCGTGTTGCCCACTTCAAGGAAGCCAGAAACAGAGGGACATTGGAACTTTATCCATGAAAAAAATATTGTCACAGACTTTAACAATCAGAAGGGGACAACAGTTTGACAAAGAAACACATAAAATTACCAAGAATGGTAATAACTAGATGAAGATTAATAATTGTTTGAAAGACAGAGATGACTAGAACAAGGCAGAAATGTGAGGCAAAATGGTCCAGAAATTAAAATAATATGTATCTATTTGGAAAATAGATTTAAGAATGCCATAAGTGGGCAGTTTATATAAGTTATGCCCAATGGTGTTAAGATCAAAAAACCTGGGGCACCTGGGTGGCTCAGTCGTTAAAGCGTCTGCCTTCGGCTCAGGTCATGATCCCGGGGTCCTGGGATCGAGCCCCGCATCGGGCTCCCTGCTCCGCGGGAAGCCTGCTTCTCCCTCTCTCATTCCCCCTGCTTGTGTTCCCTCTCTCGCTGTGTCTCTCTCTGTCGAATGGATAAATAAAATCTTTAAAAAAAAAAAAAAAAAAAAAGATCAAAAAACCTAAGACTACCCTTCTTGGCTTGTGGTAATAAATACCAGGGTCATGAAGCTTATTATTTTCTCAACAAAGTCAGTTGAAAACTACTCAGAAATATTAGTATATACATGTAGTATTTTACATTATAGAGAAACATCAAAATGAATAGAATCTGTTCTCGAGTGTCATGTATTTTTAAATGAATCCGAAATGGTCCTGATGATGGGTAGTTTTATTTCACTATATCAGAAAATGGTACGTGGGCTTTCCAACAACACCATCAGGCTGAATGTGGCAGTGATAAGTTGAACGTTATTGAGATTTGAGTGTTTTAAATGATACTTTACAAATACCATGTCCTGAAATACAATACAATTGATGATACTTCTGTCCTTTCATCTCTCAGTATGGAGCAAATAAAGAAAAGCACAAATAATAGTTGAGGCAAGGTCAGTGTTTAAATCATGGTGTAAATCTCAGAGGATTTCATATCCAATATCACTTTTTGCTGTTGACATCAGGGGAAAAGGTTAAGATACCTACTTTCAGCTTCCAGGGAATCTGTTGCCTTTTGTTTATGCTGAAAACTCAAAATGGTGGTTCTTTCCCAGCAGATTAATGAAAAAAAAATTTAAATAGGCCATCAAAATTGCTGTTGAACATTCAAATATAACAATATGTGTTTCTGTCTTCCTTTTTTTAAATTGAGGTATAATTGACATATAATATTAGTTTCAGGTGTACAATATGATTCAATTTTGTATACATTATGAAATGATCACCACAGTAAGTCTAGTTAACATCTGTCACCAGTTACATAGTTACAATTTTTTTCTTATGATGAGAACTTTTAAGATCTTTCTCTTAGCAGCTTTCAAATATGCAACACAGTGTTATTAAGTGTCACCATGCTGTACATTAGGTCCCCATGATTTATTTATTATATAAGAGAAAGTTTCTACCTTTTGAGTTCCTTCACCCATTTTCTTCATCCCACACCCTCTGCCTTTGGCAATCACCAGTCTGTTCTTTGTATCTATGAGCTCGGTTTTTTGTGTTTCTGTTTTTAGATTCTACATATAAGTGAGATCATATATTTGTGTTTCTCTGTCTGACTTATGTCACTTAGCATAATGCCCTCAAGGTCCATCTATGTTGTCACAAATGGCAAGATTTCGTTCTTTTTTATGTGACTAATATTCCATTATATATATATCACATCTTCTTTATCATATATATATATATGTATGTATCACATCTTCTTTATCCATTCATTCATTGATGGACACGGGTTATTTCCACATCTTGGGTATTGTAAATAACACTGCAGTGAATATGGGGGTACATATATCCTTTTGAATTAGTGTTTTCATTTTCTTCGGATAAATACCCAAATACCTATGGTATTTTATGTAGAGGTTTTGAGGACCTCTATACTGTTTTCCAGAGCACCAATTTACATTTCCACCAGCTATGCACAAGGGTGCTCTTTCTCCACATCCTTGCTAACACTTAATGATTTCTTGGTTTTGTTTTGTTTTGTTGTTTGATAATGGCCATTCTGACAGATGTGAAGTGATACCTCATTGTGGTTTTGATTTGCATTTCCTTGATGATTAGTGATGTTGAACATCATTCATGTACTTTTTGGCCTTCTGTATGTCTTCTTTGGAAAAATGTCTATTCAGATCTTCTGCCCATTTTTTAAATAAGATTGCTTTTAATTTGTTGAGTTTTAGGAGTTCTTTATATATTTTGGATATTAATCCCTTATCAGATATATGATTTGCAGATATTTTCTCTCATTCGATAGACTGCCTTTTCATTTTGTTAATGGTTTCCTTTGCTGTGCAGAAGCATTTTAGTGTGGTGTAGTGCCAGTTGTTTATTTTTGCTTTTGTTGCTTTTGCTTTCAATGTCAGATTCTCTGTCTTCTGTTTTAATTGGTGAGCATATTTAGAATATAGATAGTATTGGGTTTTTTCCTACCATTTATACCTGTAATGGTACTAGCCACTCAGTAAATGTTTGATTATATTGAAACATAATACAAAGGAGAGAAAATGATGCGTATGAATATGAGTAGATTCAGAGATTATTAGAACTGAAAAAAAAACTCAGTGATCATCTGCAGTGGTGTAACGTCAAAGCATGAGATTTGTAAAGTTTTTTTTTAATTTATTTATTTGAGAGAGAGACAAAGAGAGTGAGAAGATGAGTGGGGTGAGAGACAGAGGGAGAAGCAGACTCCCTACTGAGCAGGGAGCCTGATGTGGGGCTCGATCCTGGAACTCCAGGATCATGACCTGAGCCGAAGGCAGATGCTTAACTAACTGAGCCACCCGGGTGCCCCAAAGCATGAGATTTGTATCATAGCAGACTAAGTTTGCCATTATGGCTCCATCATTTATTGGCTGTGTGACTTTGGACTGAGTCTCAGTTTCCTTCGATAAGATAAAATGAAATTATTCAAATATACTGGCACATACTGTAGTTATCTGAAGGGGCACCTGCACCCCAATGTTTATAGCAACAATGTCCACAATAGCCAAATTATGGAAAGAGCCAAGATGTCCATTGACAGATGAATGGATAAAGGAGATGTGGTATATATGTGTATACACATACATACACAGACACACACAGACACACACAGACACACATACAAAAAATGGAATATTTCTCAACCATTTAACAAAATGAAATCTTGCCATTTGCAACAATGTGGATGGAACTAGAGGGTATTATGCTAAGCGAAATAAATTAATCAGAGAGAGACATTTATCATATGATTTGACTCATATGTGGAATTTAAGAAACAAAACAGAGGAGCATAGAGGAAGGGGGGAAGAGTAAAGATGAAATGAGAGAGGGAGACAAACCATAAGAGACTCAACCATAGGAAACAAATTGAGGGTTGCTGGAGGGGAGATGGGTGGGGGAATCGGGTAACTGGGTGATGGACATTATCAGGGCACATGATATAATGAGCACTGGGTGTTATATACAACTGATGAATCACTGAACTCTACCTCTGAAACTAATAATATACTGTATGTTAATTGCATGTAAATTAAATTAAATTAAATTTTAAAAAACTCTGCACCTTGGCAAGGAAAGACAGTTTTTGGTTATTCTTGCATTTTAGAGTGGCTTGTAGCTTTTATTGTTTTCCAAATTTTGTTTGCTTTTTTGAAATTCACTGCTTTTACATTCACTTACTCACTGGTCCTTTAAACTATTTGTATATGTTTATTTTTAAAAAATGTATTGCAGTAGCTCTTTTCCATCCCACAGGCTGATCCACAAGCTGCCTATATACTCCTTCCTTCCTACTCCACCACCAACTTGCTTACTACCACTTGGCAAATAACAACTTCCAACCTTTTTTTATTAGGATTCCATTTTTACTGCCTGAGTTAAGCTATATGGTTGGACTGCTATAACAAACAAACCCTAAGCTTTCATTGAGTTATTTAAAATAGTACCAGTTTATTTCTCATTTATGTAACAGACTAGACTGGGTTCAGTTGATGAGGGGAGACGGTCTGCTGCAGTTATTCAGTTACCCCAGTTGCCGTTGCTCCTGACATCAAAAAGAGGCTTCCTGAGTTCCCTTAGGCATCAGCATTTCCCTGGCAATACAACTAACTGAAAGGGAAGCTGTGAAATATAGTTTTCTCGCAGGCCCAGAGAGAAGAAAAACCACTTTAATGATAGGCTAGCACCACAATATTAAAGCTATTTCCCTGATCACCTTAGATATCCCATTTTATATATAATCACTGAATTTGCA
The DNA here is from genome assembly GCF_002201575.2 of Neomonachus schauinslandi. Taxonomy (NCBI): domain Eukaryota; kingdom Metazoa; phylum Chordata; class Mammalia; order Carnivora; family Phocidae; genus Neomonachus; species Neomonachus schauinslandi. The sequence continues at coordinate 93,160,985 of NC_058410.1, read as the reverse complement.
TTCAAGTCAATTCAGAGAATGGGACCAAGTTAGTATGAATAAATTGAAAACCAAGAGGTAACTGCGTGGGAAAAGCTTCCCTTTCAGTTAGTTGTGTTGCCAGGGAAATGCCGATGCCTAAGGGAACTCAGGAAGCCTCTTTTTGATGTCAGGAGCAACAGCAACTGGGATAACTGAATAACTGCAGCAGACCGTCTCCCCTCACCAACTGAACCCAGTCTAGTCTGTTACATAAATGAGAAATAAACTGGTACTATTTTAAATAACTCAATGAAAGCTTAGGGTTTGTTTGTTATAGCAGTTGTCCAACCTTAAGTAACATAGAAATCTTGCCTTATATTTGAAAATACTTCACAAGACATATTTACGTACTCACTTGATAGTTACAATTTGTATGACGTATTTTTGTGCCTATTTCCTAATAAAGGAATTGAAGTAAGTAGTGTTATCAAGGGCTTAGGGTCAAGTTCAGGATAGATTTACAGGACTTGAAAGATTAGAAATACAAGCTATTGTAACAGGATAAGAGGTTGAGTGAAAGCATTAAAGTATGACATAGTACCGTATATAAACTACAATATGTAAATATTTATTCAGGCAGGATACATAAAATATAAGGGCTGATCCCAGGACAAGGATGGAATATTTTCTCCTCTGTATTGGAACTGCAGTGGTTTTCAACAATTTGCAGATGTATAGCTAAAGGGAATGAAGCATCCCCAGAGGTGCAGCTCATTCCTGCTTAAATTAGGTTAGAAGGCTAGGCCTTCTGGGAGATGCTTACACTAACCAGAAACTATGCTAACATACTACATTCCCAGCTAGTAGACCTCACTCCACTCTCCATAATTATTTCCTTTCTAAGTGCTTTTGAGGAATCCCTGTAAAATCTGCCCTAATGTGATAATTGGGGTTCAAAGTTTTAACAGTATAAAGTAAGGGATCATGTTATTGTAATGATAATGAAAACTGGGGGGGAGCCTGTGCAGCTTTCGGGCAGGGAGTTGGAGGTCTTGCTGTGTGATCCAAAAGTGTCCTTTCCCAGGTTTGGTTTGGCACCTGCGGTTGCTGTTACCCCTCCACTTAATTTCTTTGGAAGCAATATTAGGTCCTGTGGTTGGCTGGAGCCCCACAACAGTGGGCAGTTCTCTTTGTCTAAGTGTCAATGCAAGAATTAACTACTATGGTTTTATAATAATGCTCATGTCTGGTAAAATATGACTACCTTCTGTGTTCTACCTCAAAAATGTCTTATTCTTCTTGGCCTTTTGCATTTCTACATAAATTTTAGAATAGGGGTGCTCAGTATGGACTCTGCTTGAGACTCTTTCTCCCCCTCTCTCTGCCCCTCCTCCCTGCACACACTCTCTCTCTCAAATAAATAAATAAAATCTTAAAAAAATTTAGAATAAACTTGTAATTGATCGGGATTATATTGAATCAAGAGACATTTGAAGAGAATTTACTCACATTTAAAATGAAGTTTTCCAGTCCATGAACATATAATATTTCTCCATCTAGGTGCATCTTTTCTAATTTCTCTCAATAGTGCATTATAGTTTTCCATATAAGATGTTAAAGGTTTTTTTAATAAACAATTTTATTAAGATATATTTATATACTGTAAAGTTCAGTCCTTTACAACAGAACTCAGTGGTTTTTAGTATATTTAGTATATTCATCTATTGCCATGTTTATTTTGGAATGTTTTCATTCCTCCAAAAACAAAACAAAACAACTCCGTAGGAATAGTATTCACATTTCATAATCCCCTAAGCACTGGCAACCACTAATCTACTTTCTGTCACTATGGATTTACATATTCTTGACATTTCATATAAATGAAATAATATAATATGGAGGCTTTTGTGATCAGTTTCTTTCACTTACCATGTTTTCAAGACTCATCCCATGTTGTAGCATGTATCAGTATTTAATTCCTTTTTACAGCTGAATGATATTCCATTGTATAGATAGATACTCTACTTTTTGTTTATCCATTCATCCACTAACAGACATTTGAATTGTTTCTACTTTTTGGCTATTATGAATAATTCTTCTGTGAACATTTGAGTACAAGTGTTTTTTGTGAATATGTTTCCAATTTTCTTGGATATGTATGTAGGAGTTCACTTGCTGGATTATATAGTATGTCTTTTTTTTTTTTTTTAACTTTTTGAGGAACTGCCAAACTGTTTTCCAAAGAGGCTGCACCATTTTGTATGCCTACCAGCAATATATGAGGTTTCTAATTTGCCAATATATCTTCTTTAGAGAAATGTTCATTCACATTCTTTACCCATTTTTAAAATTGAGGTATAATTGACATATTATTCTATTTTTAGATGTACAACATGGTTCAATAATTGTACATATTACAAAATGATCACCACACTGCTCATTTTTAAGTTGAGTTATTTGCCTGTTTTTTGGTTTGTCAAAGTACTTTCTATTTTATTTGTAAATATTTTCTCCAACTCTGTGTTCTGTGTTTGCACTTTCTTGATAGTGCCCTTTGAAGCATGGAAGTTTTAAATTTTTACGAAGTCCAATTTATCTTTTTTTATTTTTCACTTTTACTTTTGGTATCATATTGAAAAAAGTATTTCCTAATCCAAGGTCACAAAGATTTACTCTTATGTTTTCTTCTAAGATTTTTTATAGTTTTATCCCTTATATTTAGGTTTCTCGTCCATTTTGAGTTCATTTTTATATATGATTTGAGGTGGGAGTCCAATTTCATTCTTTTGCATGGAGATATCCAGTTGTTACAGCACAATTTGTTGACTTCTCTTTCTCTCTTGGATTGGTTTGACAGCCTTGTCAGAAATCAATTAGCCAGAAATGTATAAGTTTATCTCTTAACTCCGTATTCTGTTCCTTTATCTATTTATCTATCTTTATGTCATTACCATACTACCTTGATTACTGTAGCTTTAGTGTTTATGACTAATGTATATAATTGCAATTTTTTTTTTGCATACTGATCCCGCAACTTTACTGAGCTTGTTTATTAGTGCTAATAATATTTTTGAATATTCTGTAAAAGTTTCTCTATTCAAGACCAGGTCATCTGAAAAAAATATATAATTTTATTTCTTCCCTTCCAATCTTGGATATCTTTTATTGCTTTTTCTTGTCCAATTGCCCTAAATAACATCTTCAGTACAATGTTGCATAGAAGTGGTACAAATAAGACATCTTTGTCTTGTTCCTGATCTCAGGAAAAAATATCCAGTCTTTCACCATTAAGCATGATGTTAGCTGTGGGTTTTTCACAAAAATGCCCTCTATCAGGTTGTGAAATTACCCTCTATTCCCATTTTGTTGAGTATATTTTATCATAAAAGGGTATGGATTCTATTCATTGCATTGCTGCATCTGTTGGTGGGTGAACATGTGTGATTTTTCCCCCCTTATTTTGGTTATATGCTGTATTACATAGATTGATTTTAGTATGTTTACCTGATCTTGAATTACTGATAAATTCCACTTGGTCATCAAGTACAATCCTTTTTCTGTGTTACTGGATTTACTTTGCTAGCATTTTGTTGATAACGTTTGTGACATTGTTCTACAATTTTCCTTTCTTGTGATGTCTTTCTGTGGTTTTGGTATTAGAATAATACTACCGGCATCATAGAATGAGTTGAGAGGTCTTCCCTCCCTATTTTTTGAAAGAGTTTGTGAAAGACTGGTCTTAATTATTCTTTAAGTGTTTGGTAGAATTAATTAGTTAAGCCATCTGGGCCTGGGCTTTTCTTTGTGGGAAGTGTTTTGATTACTAAATCAATCTATTTACTTAATATACATTTCATCAGAGTTCTCTCTCTCTCTGTCTTTTTAAATCAATTTTGGTAGTTTGTTTGTTTCCAGGACTATTCCCATTTTGCTGGTTTATCTAATTTGTTGGCATACAGTAGTCCATAGTATTACCTTTTAGTTCTTTTTATTTAAGGCCAGTAGTAATGTCTACTCTTTTAGTCCTGATTTTAATGATTTGAATCTTTCCTCCCTTTTTATTTGGTGAGCATAGTTAAAGACTTGTCAATTTGCAGATCTTTTTAAGAACTAGCTTTTAGTTTCATTGATTTTCTCTATTGAACTTTTATCCCCTAGTCCCATAATTTCTGCTCTAATCTTTATTATTTCCTTTCTGTTTCCTTTAGGCTTATTTACCACCTCCCCTTTTTTTTTGTTTCATAAGGTGGAAGGTTAGGCTGTTGATTAGATCTGACTTCTTCCCCCCCCCTCACCCCTACCAGCTTTACTGAGATATAATTGACATATATAATATTGTGTATGTTTAAGGTATACAACGTACTTAGTTGATGTACTATATATTGTGAAAAGATTGCCACAGCGAGTTATTAACACACCCATTACCTCACACAGTTTCTAAATACATACATATGTGTATGTGCGTGGATAAATATATATATTATTTAAGTATATATATATATATGGGCAAGAAGAACTGGTAAGATCTACTTTCTCAGCAAATTTCAAATATACAATACAGCATCATTAAGTATAGTCACTATGCGGTACATTCTATCATTACATCTTCAGAACTTATTCATCTCATAACTAGAAATTTGTATCCTTTGATCACCTTCACCCATTTTCCCATCTACTCTTGCTCCCACCCCTGGCAACTACCAATCTGCACTCTGCTCTGTTTGTATGAGTTCATTTTTTTTTTTTTAAGATTCTACATACTTGTGAGATCAAACATTATTTGTGTTTTTCTGTATGACTTATTTCACTTAGCATAATGCCCTTTAGGTTCAACCATTGTTGTCATAAGGCCAAGATTTTCTATTTTATGGCTAAATATTAGAGATTTATATACATAATGTATATATGTATTTATATTATATTATATGATATTACATATCATCAGTAGAAGGAGACTTAGGTTGTTTCCAGGTCTTGGCTATTGTAAATAATGCTGTAATAAATATGAGCTACTGATATCTCTTCAAGATAGTGATTTTATTTCCTTCAGATATATACTCAGAAGTGGAATTGTGAATCATATAGTAGTTCTATTTTTATTTATTTTTAAAAATTTTTTTTAGTTCTATTTTTAATTTTTTGAGAAATCTCCATACTGTTTTCCATAGTGACTGCACCAATTTACATTCCCACGAACAGTGCACTAGGGTTCTCTTTTCTCTACATCCTCGCTAGCACCTGTTATCTCTTGTCTTTTTGATAATAGCCATTCTGACAGGTGTGAGGTGATACCTCATTGTGTTTTGATTTGCATTTCCCTGGTGATTTTGAGCATCTTTTCATGGATTTGTTGGCCATTTGTGTATCCTTTTTGCAAAAGTGTCTGTTCAGATCCTTTGCCTACTTTTAAATTGAGGTGTGTGTGTGTGTGTGTGTGTGTGTGTGTGTGTTATTGAGTTGTATGGGTCCTTATATATTTTGGATAGTAACAACTTACCACATGTGTGGTTTGCAGATATTTTCTGCCATTCTCTAGGTTACCTTTACATTTTATTGGTTGTTTCTTTTGAGGTGCTGAGGCTTTTTAGTATGATGTAGTCCAAATTGTTTATTTTGGCTTTTGTTACTTGTGCTTTTGGTGTCTTATCCATGAAATTATTGCCAAGACCAGTATCAAGGACCTTTTACCCTATGTTTTCTTCTAGGAGTTTTATGATTTGGGGTGTTATTATTTAATTCTTCAATCCATTTTGTGTTAACTTTTTGTGAGTGCTATAAGATAGGGGTCCCGTTTCATTTTTTGGCGTGTGTCCAGTTTACTCAGCAGCACTTATTGAAGAGATTATCTTTTCCCCATTGAGAATTCTTGCCTCCCTTGTTAAATATTAGCTGAACATATATGCATGGGTTTATTTCTGGGCTCTCAAGTCTATTCTGTTGTTTTATATATCTGTTTTCATGCCAGTACCTTAATGTTTTGATTATTATAGCTTTGTAATATAATTTGCAGTCAGGAAGTGTGGCTAGTGTTAATGAAGAATTGAATTTTTAATTTAATTTTCATCCATAATAAATTCAAATTTAAATTGGGACATATGGGAGCTAGCTACCATGTTGTATTGTACAACTTTAGTGGACTTAGTCTGTTTTCTCTCCTTGATAGCACGTTTCTTTGGTGGCAACATCTACTTTATCCTTGCTTAATTTTGATACAGGATTTCTTTTATGGTTCCAAAAATGATTCTTAGTGCTAGACATACATGCAGTCAAATTGTTTGCAGGCACTGCTACTTCTGGAGTGCTGCATGAAGAATGAAATGCCTCTCAAGGAACCCACCCTTCTCCAGGGCGGTTAACTTCCACTCAGTTAACATTGATACCCTTATTCTTCTCTCACTCACAATACTTTCTGAATCCTATATTTATAAAAACAAAGTCCTGTACTGTAGGGCAGGGGACACCCTTATCTCTAAGACCCAAAGCCCTGACTCCTCATTTTCAAGGAATGAAGATGGGCAAACCTCTCACATTTTTTTTTTTTTATGCTGAAATCACAATAGTGAAAACAAAGACACAGGTAATTTCTCAGTCAAGCTATCTTGCTACACATACAGATCAATGTGACAAAAAAAAAAATAGGAAAAACCAACAAATGAGGAAAATCTTGTGTATTCTACATTATATGCTCCTATTTGTAAATGCTAGTAATGTTCTTACTGCATTGCAAAGCACATGGTAAATGAGAAAAAAAAAATGCTTAGAAATATTCTTTGCAGGCATGAGTTTTGCATTTCTGGGAACTGGATGCAAGGTGATAACTGTGTAATAATTTGTGAATTATTTTAGAAGTCTAGCAACGTTTCTATTTGAGTAAATTTGAAACAGAGAGAGATTGTAGCATAAATGGTCATAAAGATTCAATGATGATGGTCTTAAAATGTCCTCATTTCCATGGCAATTCTAGAGTAATTATCTTCTAGTAAACATATAAATTTGGGTTTAGTTACAGAATATTCTGATTATATGTGTGTTGTTATAAAAAAACAACCTACCTATTTTTTTATGTTAGTGAAAACACTGTCATGTGACTATTACAGTTTCCTTTGGATTCTTTACTAACCAGCTTTTGCAAGTTAGCCAAGTAGAATTTATTTTAAATGTTGTATATGACTTATGAATTGTAATGGGAAATAAAAAATAAATATAAGCCGCAGTAGTTCTTGCTAAAATTATGTTGCACTCACAATATAAAAAATTTCTATGGAGTAAGTAATATTATATTGGTCACAATTAACTGGTAAAAATAGGAAAATCACAAAATCAACTTGGCTGCAAACATAAAAAACAATATGGCTTCCTCTTTGGTAAACATTCAAAATGTAGATTAAGATGATGTGATTTCTTTGCTGTTATAGAGATGATGCCTCACTTAATATATATTAAAAACATTACTACTTATTTTGAATTAAATATGATATAGTGCAAATAAATAAATAATATATGAAATACTGGAAATAATGTGTTTTAAAGGACTTGGAAATCATCATGTGTTAAAATGCAAGATTATTTTTTTTCTATTCCATATGGGTCTTTATTATATGTGGATGCTTATTCTGATATATATTAAATAGTATACATATGCAACAGAAACCAGAAACCCTATTTTTTAACTCTGATTGTATAACTTGCCAGTCATGAGATCATGAGAAAATCATTTTGATATTTCTTATTCACAGTTTATTTATTTACTTATTAACTTTCAAAAATTTCCATTCTGCTCATCTTAATACCTGGTGGTAATGACCAACTGATACTAATGGAATATAGAGAATCTGTGATGAATTTTGATTAAATAGAGAGCTACTGAATAGTCAAAGCACAATTGATTTCAAGGCAAAAGACAGGTATTCTTGCTCAAAGAGGCCTTGGGAGAGTGATTACATACAATCAAGGTAAATTTATTACCTGTCCATTGGGTTTAGAAAGGGTGTAAACTGCATAAATATGTATAAAAGTTTTAGTGATTGCTTATTAGTATGTATATCCAAAAGCCATATTTCAGAACATAATTCTTTTCTAGAAATATTATGGAATAGTTCAACGTGGAAAATATGAATATACAGTAAACAATATATTTGAGGGTGTTATGGAATTGATAGGATTGGGGATGGGATATAAGAAGACTTAGGTATCAGCTAAGATTCATTTAGCCTGCATATAATAGAAAGCCTAAATAGTGGCTATATGAAATAGAGGTTTATTTCTCTCTCATTAACAAGCAATCCAGAAGCAGACAGTATTCAGCTGGTTTGGCAGTTCCATTGTTGTTCAGGACCCAGGTTTCTTCAATCTTTTACTTTACTACCTTCATTAATGACTTCTCTCCCCAAATTTGACACATTGTCCAAAATAGCCACAAGTCTTTGTTCCAAGGAAGTTGGATGAAGTGTATTCAGAATTTTTTGTACTAATTTTTTGCAGTGTTTTGGAAACCTGAATTCATTTCAAAATGAAAAGTTAAAAAATAAAAAAATACAAAAGCATGGAGGGGATTCTTGAGGAGTGGGGAACATTATGATTTGACATATAGTACACAATGGCCAAAAGAATGTACTAAGTTTTAAAAATAATAGAGATTATTTAGAACAGTGGTTTTTAATCTTAATATGAGAGGAAGAATTAAATGTTTATCTGTGCATTTAATAGTTTTGAGGGGTAAGAGAGTTCATTACTTTCATCAAAATTTCAGTAGAGAGTAATTTAGAACAAATGGGTAAGTTTTGATTTTCATACTTAAACAATCTCTTCTTATTCAGAAATTCTCTTCTCAAGTATGGGTCAAAACAAAACCCATGAGTTCATATGACACAAAAAAGAGAAAACCAAAAGCAATATAAATAAAAAACACAAAATAAAACCAGCTCCTCACTGTGTCATAGGAACTAACTAGGACATACTCCTTATTATGAAAATTGGCAATTTGAAGGAAAACAGTTAATTCTGTTTTTCTTTTATAACTTCCATTGTAGGATGACCAAGTAGTTCATATTGATAGGAGAAAGTTATTCTTTATAGAAGATCCCATGCTAGTAAGTAGAAGAAATGATAGATTTATAAAATTATGATTTTGCATTTCTTTTTTTAAAAAATTTTTTATTTATTTATTTGAGAGAGAGAGAGAAACAGCATGAGAGGGGATAGGGTCAGAGGGAGAAGCAGACGCCCCGCTGAGCAGGGAGCCCAATGTGGGACTCGATCCCAGGACTCTGGGATCATGACCTGAGCCAAAGGCAGTCGCTTAACCAACTGAGCCACCCAGGCGCCCCTGATTTTGCATTTCTTAATAATATATTATTCATCATATGATACCCATCAAATTGATGGGAAACTTTACAGTAGAGGGATTTGTTTCCTAACTGATAACAATTGAGTTTCAAGCAGCACTTGTGAAGTATTTTTGCCAAAAATGTTTCCTTAGTCCAACCAAGCCTTCATAAGTACCTTACAGTTTATTAGGAATATGAAGAATAAAAACAAGTTAAAGAATATCGCAAAACCAGAATGTAGGATAATCTATAGGAACCTTGATCCTGTTCTTTTAATAAGTCAGTGGCATAAAAAAAAGGAGAGAGAGACTTAAAAGATAAAACTGTGGCAGAAAGAGATGTACCTCTTAGGTCCCCCTTCAAGAAGACACTGTTGCCTAGCTTTGAGCAGTGTGGCTAGCTGACAGCTTCCAGATGTGAGTTCCTGTAGGATGTCCTCAGCTTTTCTCTCTGCTCTAGCTAATGAGCTGAACAAGAATGTGGTACAAGGGCTGGCGATTTTTGCCAGGACAGGGTGCCTCTAAAGGGTAATCTTTGCTCCTGAACTTCCTGTTGGACTGACAGAAATTTTGTTACAATTGCACCATTGCTCTATGCCTCCCCCTTTCTAAATCTGCTTTCTTTTTATAATTACTAATAAATTAATGGGCTCTCAATGTCTACTGATGTATATTCTTTCATGAGATGTTCAGTCAGGTGTGACTACAAGAGGGGACACAGGAGAGGTGCAGGAAAAGTTTACTATACACACAGTACTAAAGAGGGAGTCACCACACACCACAAAGAGGGGGTCACACAGGAAGCAGGGGGAGAACTGAGGGACCAGGCTCAACCAAGTAAGTGGGGAGAGAAGGGAGAGGGAGTGGGAAGAAGGTGAACTTGTGGGCAAATGCCTTTATTAGGAGTTGGGGTAGAGTCCACAGCAAAAATAGGAGGGGATTTCCTTGGTGCATTTGAAGTCATTAGGTCACAGTCAATGGAGGGGAAGAAGGGGAGTTTGTGGCAGGGGCCAGCCTTTTTACACTGGAGTTCTTGGTCACCTGGGCAGGGTGCTCACAGCCTGTTTGTGGGGATTTAAGGTAGTAGGAAAATAGGAAGTTTTAAAACTGACAATACACCAAATTACTCCTATCTTAATACCATCTTAGTTCTTCCTAGAGGTATAAATGGATATAATTTCCAATGGCAATGTGAGGACCTTATGTGAATTGGAATCAAAACTAAATGTGATAACCAAGAAGGTGTGTACTCTGAAAACTGTAAGATGTTGATGAAAGAAATTAAAAAAGACACAGATAAATGGAAAGATATTTCATGCTCATGGATTGGAACAATTAATATTGTTAAAATGTCCATACTACCCAAAACAGTCTATAGAGTCAATGCAATCTTTATCAAAATGCCAGTAGTATTTTTCACAGAGCTGAAACAAATAATTCTAAAATTTGTAACCACAAAAGACCCCAAATAGTCAAAACACCCCTAAGAAAGAACAAAGCTTGAGGCATCATGCTCCCAGATTTCAAACTATAGTACAAAGCTATATTAATCAAAACAATATGATACTGGCACAAAAAAACACATAGATCAGTGAACAGAATAGAGACCCTGGAAACAAACTCACACTTATATGGTTAAGTAATCTACAACAAAGGAGGCAAGAATACACAATTGGGAAAATATACATAATAAATAAATGGTGTTGGGAAAACTGAACAGCTATATGCAAAAGAATGAAACTACCATTTTCTCACACCCCAAACATAAATTCAAAATGAATTAAAGACCTAAATGATTAAAGACCTGAAACCATGAAACTTGTTAAAAAAAATGTAGGCAGTAATCTCTTAGACATCAGCCTTAGCAACATATGTAGGGCCATGTCTCCTCACACAAAGGAAACAAAAGCAGAAATAAACTATTGGGACTACATCAAAATAAAAAACTTATGCACACAAAGGAAACCATCAACAAAATGAAAAAGCAGCCTACTGAATGATTGAAAATATTTACAGATCATATACTGATAAGGGGTTAATATCCAAAATATACAAAGAACTCATACAACTCTATGCCAAAAAACAAAACAATCCAATTAAAAAATGAGCAGAGAACCTGAATAGACATTTTTGTTTTTCCTTTTTTCCCCCCAGGATTTTTAGTCTTTTTGTTTTTTTAACTTTGAAAAAGGTTTTTAATTTTAATTCTAGTATAGTTAATTAACAGTGTTATATTAGTTTCAGGTGTTAGAATATGGTGATTCAACAATTCTATACATTATTCAGTCCTCATCATGACAAGTGTACTCTTTAATCTCCATCACCTGTTTCACCCATCCTCTCCCACCTCCCCTCTGGTAAGTACCAGTTTGTTCTCTATAGTTAAAGACTCCATTTCTTGGTTTCTCTCTTTTTCCCCTTGCTCATTTTTTTTGTTTGTTTCTTAAATTCCACGTATGAGTGAAATCATATGGTATTTGTCTTTCTCTGACTGACATATTTTGCTTAGCATTATACTCTCCAGCTCCATCCATGTTGTTGCAAATGGCAAGATTTCATTCATTTTATGGCTGAATAATATTCCATTGTGTGTATGTATATATGTATATACTATGTCTTCCTTATCAGTCTATGGACACATGGGCTGCTTCCATAATTTGGCTATTGTAAATAATGCTTCAGTAACCATAGGGATACATATATCTTTTCAAAGTAGTGTTTTTGTATTCTTTATGTAAATACCCAGTATTGGAATTACTGAATCATATGCTGTTTCTATTTTTAATTTTTTGAGGAACCTCCATACTGTTTTCTACCATGACTATGCCAGTTTGCATTCTCACAAACAGTGCACGAGGGTTCCTTTTTCTCCACATCCACATCAACACCTGTTGTTTCTTTTGTTTTTTATTTTAGCCATTCTGACAAGTGTGAGGTGTTATCTTGTAGTTTTGGTTTTCATTTCCCTGATAATGAGTGACGTTGAGTATCTTTTCATGCATCAATTAGCCATCTGTATGTCTTCTTTGGAGAATGTCTGTGCATGTCGTCTACCCATTTTTAATTGGGTTTTTAGAGTGATGAGTTGTATAAATTCTTTATATGTTTTGGATACTGACCCTTTTTCAGATATGTAATTTGTAAATATCCTCTCTCATTCAGTGGGTTGCCTTTTAGTTTTGTTAATTGCTTCCTTTGCTGTGCAGAAGCTTTTTAATTTGATGTAGTCCCAATAGTTTATTTGGCTTCCGTTTCCCTTGCCTCAGGAGACGTATCTAGAAAGGTGTTGCTATGGCCAATGTCAAGAAAAATTACAGCCTGTACTCTCCTCTAGGAGTTTTATGATTCAGGTCTCACATTTAGGTCTTTAATCCATTTTTAGTTTATTTTTGTATATGGTGTAAGAAAGTGGTCCAGTATCATTTTTTGCATGTAGCTGTCCAATTTTACCAACACCATTTGTTGAAAAGACTGTCATTTTCCCATTTCCTATTCTTTGTCAAAAATTAATTGACCGTATAATCATGGTCTCTGGGCATTCTGTTCAGTTCCATCTCTCTATGTGTCTATTTTTATGCCATTCTGTTCATTTCCATTTCTCTATGTGTCTATTTTATGCCATACTGTTTTGATTACTACAGCTTTGTAGTATAACTTGAAATCTGAAATTGCATTATCTCCAGCTTTGTTTTTCTTTTTCAAGATTATTTTGGCTATTTGGGGGCTTTTGTAGTTCTATACAAATTTTAGGATTACTTGTTCTAGTTCTGTGAAAAATGCTGTAGGTATTTTGGTAGGGACTGCAGTAATCTGGAGATTGCTCTGGGTAGTATTGGACATTTTAACAGTATTTGGCTTCCAATCCATGAGCATGGATATGAATATCTTTCCATTTGTGTCATCTTCCAATTTCTTTCATCACTGTCTTATAGTTTACAGAGTACAGGTCTTTCACTTCCTAGGTATTTTATTATTTTTGGTGAAATTGTAAATAAGATTGCTTTCTTTCTCTTTCCATTGCTTCATTATTAGTGTATAGAAATGCAGTAGATTTCTGTATATTGATTTTATATACTGCAGTCTTTACTGAATTCATTCATCAGTTCTAGTAGTTTTTTGATGGAGTCTTTCAGGTTTTCATGTCCATCTGCAAATAGTGAAAGTTTGACTTCTTCTTTACCAATTTGGATGCCTTTTATCCTGTTTTTTTGTCTGATTGCTGTGGCCAGGATTTTCAGCACCATGTTGAATAAAAGTGGTGAAAATAGACATCCTTGTCTTGTTCCTGATCTTAGCGGCAAAACTCTTGGTTTTTCACCATTGACTATGATGATATTCACTGTGGGTTTTTCATATATGGCCTTTATTATGTTGAGGTATGTTCCCTCTAAATTTACTTTGTTGAGTGTTTCTATCATGAATGGTGGTTGTACTTTGTCTGATGCTTTTTAGGCATCTGTTGAAATGACCATATGGTTTTATCCTTTCTCTTATTGATGTGATGTATCACAGTAATTGATTTGCAAATAGCTGAACCACCCTTTGATCCTGGGAATAAATCCTGCTTGATCATGGTGAATGATTTTTTTGAACGTATTGTTGGATTTTATTAGCTAATGTTTTGTTGAGGATTTTTGCATCTATGTTCATCAGAGATATTGGTCTATAGTTCCCTTTTTTGGTGATGTCTTTTTCTGGTTTTGGTGTCAGGGTAATGCTGGTCTCATAGAAAGAACTCAGATGCATTCCTTCCTCTTCTGTTTTTTGGAATAGTTTGAGTAGAATAGATATTAACTCTTCCTGAGATGTTTTGTAGAATTTACCTGTCAATCCGTCTGGTCCTGTACTTTTACTTATTGGAGGTTTTTTGATTACTGATTCAATTCCATTGCGGTTAATCAGTCTGTTCAAAATTTCTATTTCTTCCTGATTCAGTTTTGGAAGGTTATATGTTTCTAGGAATTTAGCCATTTCTTCTGTGTTGTCTAGTTTGTTGCCATAGATTTTTTCTTATATTCTGTTTGTATTTCTGTGATATTGGTTGTTATTTCTCCTCTTTCATTTTGATTTCATTTATTTGAGTCCTCTCTCTTTTTTAGATTTATTTTATGTATTAGAGAGAGAGCACAGTGGGGAGACAGAGGGAGAGACCCTTTCAAGCAGACTACCCACTGAGCATGGAGCCTGACATTGGGCTCAATCCCACGACCCATGAGATTATGACCTGAACTGAAACCAAGAGTCAGCTGCTTAACCGACTGAGCTACCCAGGTGCCCTGTCTCTTGCTTTTTTTTTTTTTTTTTTTTTGGATGAGTCTGGCTAAAGGTTTATTAATTTTGATCTCTTCAGAGAACCAACTCCTGGTTTCATTATTTGTTCTATATATTTTTTTAGTTTCTATTTCATTTATTTCTGCTTTGATCTTTGTTATTTCCTTTCTTCTACTGGCTTTGAGTTTTGTTTGTTTTTCTTTTTTTAGAACCTTTAGGTGTAAGGTTAGGTGGTTTATTTTAGCTTTTTCTTGCTTCTTGAGTTAGGCCTGTATTGCTATAAACTTTGGATGGCTTTTTCTGCATCCACAAATTTTGGACCATTGTGTTTTCTTTTTTTCTTTTTTCTTTGTCTCCTTGTATTTTTTTATTTCCTCTTTGATTTCTTGGTTGACCCATACGTTGTTCAGTAGCATGTTATTTAACCTCCATGTATTTGTGCTCTTTCTTGTGGTTGATTTCTAGTTTCATAGTTTTGTGTTCAGAGAAGATGCACGGAATGACTTAGATCTTTTTAAATTTGTTGAGACTTGTTTTATGGCCTAACCTGTGGTCTGTTCTGGAGAATGTTCCATGTGTAAGTACTTGAAAAGAATGTGTATTCTGCTGTTTCAGGATGGAATGTTCTGAATATACCTGCTCACCATAGCACATACCCTCCCCAATGTCTATCACCCAGCCACCCCATCCCTCCCACCCCCCACCACTCCAGCAACCTTCAGTTTGTTTCCTGAGATTACCCATTTTGTATTTTTAAAAACTGAAACTCAATATAGTTAATTTATTCTGAGAGATGATCTATCAGTGTTGTAGGTAATAATAAAGTCTAGGTCCTTTAATTTCAAAGCATATGTATTCTCCCTTAAAGTACTTCATCTTTTCATTTCTATTAAGCTATCACTCTCCATTCCCAACCTCCCTTTAGGCCCTGGCAATCACTAATCTACTATTTTCTATCTGAATTTGCCAATTTTGGACATTTCATATAAATGTGCACATTTTATACAGTCTGGATTTTTTCATCCAGCTTCTTTCACTTAGCATGTTTTTGAGATTCATCCATGTTTTAGTATGAATCAGTACTTCATTCCTTTTTTGTGGCTGAATAATATTCCATACTGTGGATATAAATCTTTTTTTTAAATCTGTTCATCAGTTGATAAGACATTTGGGTTGTCTCTGCATTTTAGCTATTATAAATAATCCTGCTCTGAGTCTCAATGTACAAGTTTTTGTACGTACATGTTTTCAGTTCTCTTGGGTAAGTAACTAGAAGTGGAATTTCTGAGTCATATGGTAATTCTATATTTAACTTTTTGAAGAACTGCCAAACTGTTTTTCATAGAGGCTGCCCCATGTTACATTGCTACCTGCATTGTATAAGGGTTCTAGTTTCTCTGCATCCTACCACCACTAGTTATTTTCCACCAAAAATAATTACCTCCATTCCAGGAGATGTGAGGTGGTTTCTCATTGTGGTTTTGGTTTTCCTAATAACTAATGTCATTGAGCATCTGTTAATGTGTTTTTTAGATATTTGCATATCTTCTCTGGAGAAATGTCTGCTCAAGTCTTTTGCCTCTTTTTATTAAAATTGGGTCATTTGTCCTTTTGTTTAGTTCAGAATGTTTTTATATGCTGTGTATACTAGACCCTTATCAGATATATGATTTGTAAATATTTTCCCTTGTTTTGTGGGTTATCTTTTTTTGTTGATACTCCCCTTTGATGCAAAAAGTTTTAATTTTGATGAAGTACAATTTATTTTTTGTTATTGTTGATTGTGTTTTGATGTCATGTTAAGAAATTATTGCTTGACCCATGGGTCACAAAGATTTAAACCTATGATTTCTTTAGAGAGTTTTTATACTTTTAACTCTTACATTTAGATCTTTCATCCATTTTTGAATTCATTATTATATATTGTTTGAGGTAGAGGCCAGCTTTATTCTTTTGCATATAGACATCCTATTGTCCCACCAACAATTGTTGAAAAGACTATTAACTTTCCCCATTGAATGGTCTGTGCACCTTTGTTGAAATCAATTTGCTGTAAATAGATGAGTCTTTTTTCTTGACTCTCAATTTTATTTGATTGCTCTGTCTATCTTTATGCCAGTACCACACTGTTTTAATTACTGTAGATTTGTAGTAAGTTTTGAAATTGGGAAGGGTGAGTCCTCCCACGTGGTACTTATTTTCAAGATAGTTTTGGCTTTCATGGTCCTTGAAATTCCATATGAATTTTAGTACCAACTTATCCATTTCTGAAAAAGAAGCAGGTAAGATTTTTATTGACTGCTTTGAATTTATAGATCAACTTAGGGAATATTGGAATCAAGGTAATACTGCCTTCAGGGAATGAGTTAGGAAGTGTTTCATACTATTTTATTTTTTGGAAGAGTTTGTGAAAGATTGGTATTAATGATTCTTTATATATATATTTTTTAAAGATTTTATTTATTTATTTGTGTGAGAGAGAATGAGAGAGAGAGCACATAAGAGGGGGGAGGGTCAGAGGGAGAAGCAGACTCCCTGCCGAGCAGGGAGCCCGATGTGGGACTCTATCCAGGGACTCCGGGATCATGACCTGAGCCGAAGGCAGTCGCTTAACCAACTGAGCCACCCAGGCGCCCCAATTCTTTATATTTTTGGTAGAATTCACCAGCTAAGCCATTTTGGACTTCTTTTTTTTTTGAAAAGTTTAAAATTGCTCAATCTCTTTACTTGATATAGGTCTATTCAGGGAGTCTCTTTCTTCTTGAGTTGGTTTTGGTAGTTTTTATGTTTCTAGGAATTTGTAATTTTTCTTGAATTAGTATATAATTGTTCATAATATTTCCTTATATTCTTTTTATTTCTGCAACATTAGTAGCAACGGTCTACTTTTATTCCTGATTTTAAGAGGCTGAATCTTCTCTCATTTTTCCTGGGTAGTTTATGAATTGGTAAGAGAAACTAATTCTAAAGAAACATTACCAATACAGCCTTTATAGTAACATCTAGATTACTGTTTGTTGTTGATTAACACTAACAGCTTAGCCAAATTGACACACATGACTAACCATCACAGTCTAACTAAAGGTCTTTTGGTTTTGTTAATGTTTTCAAAGAATCTGCTTTTGGTTTCAAGATTCTTTGTCATTGTCTTTTTAAAAACATTAATATTATAGTAATGTATTTAAATATAGAAATCTCAGTGAATTCTGTTTACTTTCATGTGTTTTAAAAATACTATTTATTTGAGTAATAACTACCATTATAGAAGAATGAATAAAGGTGTTTTTTTTTGCATGATACTTTGAAAGGAGAGTAATCCAGTTCAGTTTAGAGTAATTACTGGCTAGCTCAGTCAGGAGAGTGTGTGACTCTTGATCTCGGGGTAATGGGTTCAATCCCCATGTTGGGTGTAGAGATTACTAAAAAATAAATAAATAAATAAGTAAATGAAATAAATATGATAATTACTGATAGGAAGGACTTCTGTTTGTTTTCTACATGTCTGACAGCTTTTTGGTTCCTCACTTCCTGCATACTGTCTTCCTTTGTGTGTGGTTGATTTTTTATAGTGAAATGTTTAAATTCTTCTCTCATTTCTTTTTGTGTATATCCTATAGGTATTTTGGTTACCATAGGATTACATTTAACATTCTAAAGTTATAACACTATAATTTCAATTTATACCAACTTAACTTCAATAACATACAAAACTTCTACTCCTTGAATAGCTCTGTCCCCATCCTTTTCTATTGTTGATGCCACAAAATTACATCTTTATACATGTGTGTCCAAAAACATAAACTAATAATTTCTTGATGCATTTGTCTTTAAAATTATGTAGGAAACAAAATGTGGAGTTCAAAACCATAGTTATAATAATGGTAACTTTTAGACTATTATTTGTTCTATTTAAATATATTAGTCTGCTAAATTATGTAGAAACAAAAAGTGGAGTCACACACTATTGTTACAATTACGATCATCCTTGCTTATATAATTGCCCATGCTTTAACCTTTACTAAGACCTTTATTTCTTCATATGGCTTTCAGTTACTGTCTAGTGTCCTTTAATTTCTTGCTGGGAAGGTGTAGTGGCAATGAATTCTTCATCTTTTATGTATCTGGTAATGTCTTAAATTCTCCCTCGCTTTTGAAAGACAGATATAGGATTCTTGGTTCACAGGTTTTTTTTCTTTTAGCATTTTGAATATAGCAGCACACTGCCTTCTGGCCTACAGTTCTGATGAATAATCTGTAGGTAATCTTATGGAGGATCCTTTGTATGTGACTAGTTGTATCTCTCTTGTTGCTTACAAAATTCTCTCTGTCTTTGGACAGTTTGACTGTAATGTGTCTCAGTGTGGGTTTCTTTGAATTCATCCTAATGGAGTTCATTAAGCTTCTTGGAAATTTATAGTCATGTCTTTCATCAAATTTAAGATGCACAAGTAATAGAGAATATGAGCAGGGAGCCCAACACTGGGCTCAATCCCAGGACCCCGAGATCATGACCTGAGCAGAAATCAAGAGTTGGCCACTTACCCAACTGAGCCACCCAGGTGCCCCTATTTTCCACCATTTAAGTTTTAACCTATTTGTATCTTTATACTTAAGTGTGTTTCATGTATACAGCATATAGTTGGTTCTTATTTTTTTATCCTGACAATCTGCCTTTTAATTGGGTCATTTAGACTATTATATTTAATATGATCAGTTTATGGGCTATATTTAAATCTACTATCTTGCTATTGTTGTCTATTTATTCTGTCTGTTATCTGTTGAATATATTTGTACCCCACTAAATGTTCTTGAGCTTGAATGAAAGCTAGAATGAAATTATTTGGAACCCATTTTATCATTTTGTCTCTTGTTTTTATGATTTGTTAGATGGGCCTGGAGCAGTTCTCCGTCTGGGCTTAGTTATTCCCCTCTTCTGAGTTTAGCTCCTTCTCTGTATTCTGCACAGTAGTCTATGAGCTATGTAGTTTATTTCATCTAGCTATTGGAAACAAACACTATTCCAGGCCTTGTGTGAGCATCAGGCATTGTTACCTCTAATCATCTTGTGTGTTTCTTTCCCTGGCCTTATTTAATTTTTTTTTTACATGTATGTGATAATTAGTACTCAACTATTGCACAAAAATGTTTAGAGTGTGAAGTATACAAATAATTTTCTGTAGGTTTATTTTTCTTTTGCATTAGTCCACATCCCACAAATCTAGAAAAAACAGCCTGCTAGACAACCTAGTGCACCGCTTTCAAAGCAAAATATTAACTCATAAAATACGTTTTAATAACAACAATAAGCAGAATTTGCTGTGGCCTCAAAAGTAGCAGTGCACTACCCTCTCTCCATAGGTTTCTGCGACTCTTCAAAGTCATTTATATTTATAGCCAGTGCTCAGAGTTCTCACTTTCCATTAAAGCGGCTTCTCTTTACTTGATCTTCTGCTACTTTTTATCTGGCCAGTGCTAATGGCATGTTAATAATCACAACAAACACTATTACTGGTTCTCTTTAATGTGTAATATGTTGTCTTAAGGATTATATATACATGGTTTTATTTACTCCTCAGAAGCCCTATTTTAAAGTTGAGAAAACAGAGGATGAATGACTTGCCTAGGGTCACACATAGTTGGTAAGAGCTCAAACTTAGTTTAATTCTAGAGTGCTTACATAGGACAGTGGTAGAGTACTACTCTTAGCTGCTACAAGAAATAATAATGACAATTAACACTTGTGTGATTGTTACTACATGTCAGAGTTGTTCTTAAATTTTTAAATCACAGATATTAAATTATTTAAAGGTGGTCTTACAACTACCTGATGGATATGGGATAGGTTCTATTATTATCCTTATTTTATATATGATGAATGGAGGAACAGATAGGTCATATACCTAGGAAGTGGCAGAGCTGGGATCTGAACCCCACATTTTGTTTTAGGAGTTTATGATCTTAACCTTTATCTGTGTTGATTAGATTAAATGCTACCACACAATCTGCTGGTTTCCATTTTAGCTTTTATTTGTCTCTGTGGTTTTTGTGTGATTATCCTGTAATCAGTAACTGGCCAAGGAAACAAAGTTTTCATATTTTTCTATCCTTTTCATCTTATTTCCTGTTTTATTGACTTGTTTGGGAAATGGCAGATAGCTATAAGGTCATCTCAGTTAAGATGACCTCTGACCCACTTTAGCTTTGTGTTACTGAGAAGTCAGACTGCCCCTTCCCTTGTGTGCTGTGAGCTGTTTTATTTGTCCTCTATTTCGGCTAAGAGATAGTGGGACATGTTTTCCAAATGAAGTACACACACACTATATACACACATACAAGTTCCACAACAAACCACAGTGGGGTGTATTAATAAAGAGTATAAATTATAATATGTGTATGTGTGTAAAAAAACATCACCTAAGAATGATAATACATCAGAAGGTGTTTTTGGAAAAACTAATTCTTTCAAAAGATTTATTGTATTCCCCTTTAATCCAGTTTATCTTTTTTTCTGAAATGTATTTATGCCTCAGCACCTTTATAGAGTCTTTCTGGACCTACTTCCTCTTGTCAGATGCATGTAATAGCTCTTCCTGTTATTTATTTAGTCTTTCCTTGTTCCTCTTATTAGACTCTAAGCCTCTGAATACAAGGAGCTCTTAAATTAGTGCAATAATAGAAGTTAAAAGCAATCTTCAATTCACTTAGTAAAGGCTGGGGAACTTTAATGTTTGTGAGACTATGACTTTGATCTATTTGAAAATAAATTTCTGACAATTCTTTCCCTCCCATACATCATCACCCTCCACATCCTGCCACAGTTCTTTCCTTTAAGTTTCCTCCTGGCCCACTGCTTTATTTTCTCTTTTTTATGTATTTGGAGCTTACAGGTTCTCTACTGTTTGTAAGTTAGACATTCTACCTGTGTCATAAGACTTTTAACCTAAAAATGCTATTGAAATCCAGAAATCATTCCAAAAATCAAGTTTAAAAAGTAAACTCAGTTCAGTGTGATTCAAACACTCTCACTTTGGGGTCTCAATTAGTTCTTGGCCTTAAGACGTATGTTTAGGATCATCCATCAATTTCTTTGTGACACAGAAACTGCACTTCTATTCTATTAGCAAGAGAGAATTCAGGGAGAATGGGAGTTTTGGACTTGAGAGTTGGAAGAGAATTTGAGACTTCTTAACTTGCTTCTAGAGAGAAACTGTCCTAATCCTTACTAGACAGCTGGGTGTATGTCCCATTTTTCAAGAGAAGGAAACTCAACTCTGTAACTCATACTAACATTTATTAAAAATTCTCCAGGCCTGTCACTGGAGAAAGATGACAGATATTACCACAGCCATGTAATCTAGGTCAACATCAACAGTCATGTTGGTTATATACACCCTGGATGTGTTGAGAATGGCATTTTACCTGTGTGACCTTCCTTCTCCAAACCCATAACCCCACTCTAACCATGAGAAAAGCATTAGACAAGCCTAAATCGAGGGACATTCTACAGAATATATAACCAATACTCCCCCAATCTGCCAAGGTCATCAAACATAAGGAAAGCCTGGGAGAGGCCTAAGGAGACATGACAACTAAGTGTAATGTGGTATCCTGAGTGGGATCATGGAACAGAAAATGGTCATTAAGGAGAAAGTAATGACATCCAAATAAAGTGTAGATTTTAGTTAATAATAATGTATCAATATTGGCTCATTAGTTGTGACAAATGTACCATATAAGATGTTAATAGGAAAAACTGAATACAGAGTACATGAGAACTCTATGCTATCCTTGCAACTTTTCTATAAAAACTGTTCTAAAATTAAAAATTTATTTAAATATAACAAAATCATCCAACTATAGGAAGGTACTTTTTCATTCAGATTCAAGAATACTTTGATGCAAGCAGAAGTACAAGTTTGTCCTGTTTTACTATAATGACTAAGGCTGTTATAGAATTCTGGATTACAGTAAATATTAGTATTTGAGTTTGTTACTTTTCTAGACCTTTGAAAATCCAGGAGGTATTAATTAGCATCGTAGCCTTTTTAAACTAAATCAATTGTCCCTTAACTTTTAGCAATTTCTGTGAAACTAGGAGTTCAGTTATAGTGAAAAATTTCTTGTTCATGATTTGTAGTAGAGAGAGTTAACATCAATGGAATGGATAATTACTTCTAAAAATTTTGGGAAACAATATTGATATGGTCATTTAACATAGGTTAGGAATCCTCACACTTCTTGAAGTGATGTCCTAAAAATAGCACACTACTTAATTTTTGTATAATCAGAGCCATGGTTATATTCTGTCTTACCATTCTAAACTCCTTTTTAAGGACTTGTACCCTTGTACTTTTAAAGTTTTGTATAGACACTTCTGCTTTGATCATATTTTATTCCTAGAATGCATGTAGTTTATGTTGGTTTATTGAAGAGTCTACTTACAAAGCCATCCTGACACATCATACTTTCTCTGCACAAATAATGTAAGGGATAGCAATTGTATATGTTATATATTGTGGCTCTGTGACTATTTCATTTAATTTTTAGGATTGCCCTTCAAATTTTATCTTTCTGATAGATAGATTAGTAGCACTTTCAATACTTTGTATACAATTTTCTGCTACTCAGAAATACATAAATCCATTTATTTGACCTTCATAATGAGGCAGAGTTGATACTGTAAGGTTAATGAGGCAATTATTCTTATAGAGAACATCAGTTATGAAAGCATAGTTTTTTCCTCCTTTTAATATGCACATTAATTAAAATAATTTTTGCTTTGCTATTTGCATTGATAAGTGATCATCAATGACGGGAGGGATAATTAAGATTCTAAGTATCTCCATTGTGATTTTGGGCCCTAAGTTTCATGGTATAAAACTTTTTCTGGTAAAATATATACTTTCATACTTACCCTCAGTAACTTGATATATACTTTTTTCCATTCACTACAGAGGCAGAAGCAATGGATGTTGCTATGGCAGTCTGTCTGTCAGTTATGTGGGGAAGAACATACCCCGAAAGTATTTTCAGAATCTGCCCTTGACTACTACCTCCGATACAATTCACTTGGTTAGGCATGACATTTAACCATAAGCTAATAGGTTCAATATTATTTACTGAGTTTTCTTTCAGATTAGAATCTATTTTAGGCCATAGTAAACATTGTTTTCTCTTAACATCAAAATATACTTTTATGGATATACCAATCAGAACATAGATCCTGAATAACTTTTGTACTAACACAAGATGATTCTATCAGCAATGAACCAGCCAAACCTGCGGGTATGTAAATTTATAAAAAAGTTTAAATATTATTTGGCTTGTATACAATAACTTCTTATATTAAACCTAAACCAAATTTAATTATTACAGTTTAAATATATATATATGTATCTATAAATGTATTTAGAAATATATTTATACATGCATATTGAAGAGAAAATATAATGTGTTTGCATCTGTAACTTAGAGGAATGGAATAATTTTTCTCCAGTTGACATTTTTTATTTGGCAGAATGCTTAAATGAGGCATTTGCTTGTGAAAAATGGGGCTTAGACATAGCTGGGAGGGCTGAGAAGAAAGACAGGCAAACATTAAATTATTCTTCATAATAAAATGAGACTTTTCGAATTTCCTACAGAAGGTAAAGAAAGGGAAAGTGGGGGTTGGAGAGTGTCACTGAAAGGAAGGTGGAGAAAGGAGGCCAACAACCCAAGGAAAGCCAGAATGCTCTGCAGTGGGATGGTAAATGAGCATGGCTGAATGATGATTTATACACATGAATATCTGGTTTCTCGTAATAAGCTCTTGGTCAGTAAATTTTTGGTTGGCTCTTCCTTGCCCCACCCTCACTTTGTAACTTCTGAAACTTCAGTGACAGTCTGAGCAGGGGCACACTCACTTGGGGAATGGGTAGATAAGGGTGCTTTTCAGGATTGGGAGGACTCAGAAAAAAGCAGCAGTCTTGGATAGAGGGAGGATCCAGCTGGGTAGAGCAGAACTGAGAGCTAGCAGGGTTCAAAAACCAGTGAATACATTCTCTCCTGTGGTTTACACACATTTCATTTGAATGTTAAAGAACATTCAGTACTTCCAGTATATGCAGTACCTTAGCTGTGTCCAGGCTATATATAGGATGTATTTAATACTCTGTGTACGTGATCTGTTAGACTTAGGTTGCCAACAGCATCACCACATTCCCGAAGAATATTATCTAAGGATTCATTAGTGAATACCCTGACCTCTATAAAGAAGTGAGTTCTGATTTTGAGAAAGAAAATACCCTGCACAGTAAAACCTCAAGCCATCTTCCTCATATATGATAACTTTGTGATATTGAAGGGCCACATTTCTCTAAAGCCTTCCCAGAAATCTGGGAAGGAAGGTGTGTTAGTATTCATAGCCTCACAAACCGGATGGAGGGAAGTTGGGCTCAACTTTGATTTTTCCATTTAAGGACAATATCATAAGTAGCCTTAAATTTTACTATTTCTTTTCTTAAGATATAGAATGTAAGAAATTATTTAGGGTCATAACTGAAAATTGATCTGTGTTAGAATCATGTTTAGTCCTTGCCCCACATGGCTGGCAATCATCCAAAAAGCTATTAACACTGCTAATCAGGTTGGTTGCCAGTTGATATCATTTGAAACTGATATATTTTCTTGTTTGTATATTTTGAACAAAAAATAACTTTTGAGAAGCACAATATACAGTAAATACTGATGGTTGGGTGATTTTTCCCCTTATCAGATTAGAAAGAAAACTGCATTTGAAGTAAAATTTCAATCTCTCCCATCAGATTAAAATTTCATAATTTAGAAACTCATTTAGTTAGTAATGGAATTCTTTTAAAATGGAAATGTAGGAGGGCATTAGTCTTTCATACTTCAGTCTGAATTGTTTATTAGATGACCTGTCTTCTAATATGTAGGTAAAATTAGCCACAATGAATAGTTGAGAGTGTTAATAGAGCCCTAAAGAGAGGGAGGTTAATTTTCGAATAAAGGCCATGACAATACCATCCCTGATTGTGACCCTGCGGGAGAGCCTATAGGGCAACGAAAAAGATGAAAGTGAAATAAGAACGTACCAAGGTAAACTATATTCTTTACAATTTGCTTATAGTAATCCGAATACTAATAATACTCAGGTATTAAAATAAACATAGATTTAAGATAACCAGAGCGAATAAGGGGGAAATGCATTCTTCTTTTCTAAATAAAAGTAATGGAACAACAAGAATTTTAAAATCTATTTCTGTCCAACACTCCTACATTAAAAAAAAAATTGCACTATTTCTGTGTATCTCCCCTCTAGACACCTGCATCTTCTAATAGTAAATCATTAGCAACCTTATGAAGTGCCACAGAGAATGGGTTTTGTGGTAGAAAGATGAACATAAAAGGAGAAGCTGAGAGCAATCAAACATCCACTTAGGAAGCAGTTTTACCTATGGGAATCTTCATTGGGTGCCTTTATTTCATTTTGATTACTGCCTTTACTGTTTCCTGGAGAACAAAGCCCTGATTTCTAGAAGTATGCTTTCTCTCTTGAGCACATAATTTCTGAGCCCACGGGTATCTTATAGACATTAAGTACACTGATTCAATGGACTCAGACAATTTTGTATTTCTGAGTTTTTTTCTAGGTGGATTCTAAAGATTTAGGATAGCTTTTTTCTTTGTAAATAAATAAAGTGGTGTAAAAATAAATTTGCATCACTATGACTATCTTGTAGGATACCTTTCTTTCAAGAAGCTCAACAGAATTTTTGGTGTGAGTCACATTCATTTGGGGCCTCAATTACAGAGTAGATACAATATGTATATTGAATTTTATTCTGGTGCCCCTAAACGGTAGCTAATGTCCACAGGATTGTGGAAAGAATCACTGGGGGAAAAGAAAGAATCATTTAAGTTTATGAGATAAGACTTATAAAAATACCACAAACTATAAAGTGCATATAATTATAACTATCCATGCAATCTCTTCTCATCACCTGATAAAACACATTTTGCCTTACACTATAATACAGAATACACTAAGGTATGGGAAACATATCAGCATAAAAAGATTGTGTACACATTGTGGTATATAAGGTGGTAACTATTTCTAACATTAAATCAGATAACCCACCTAACCTACTAACTGTTAGGAATTAGATTTGAAGTCCTGGGCTTGGGTATAGGCTGTCATTTAAGTTTTCTGAATTTCAGTGTCCTTTTCTGCTGTACAAGGGCAGGAGTATCTGCAAGAGCAATTAGAATAGATAACCTTTAGGATCCCTTCCAGTTCTGGTGTCTTATTTGAGGACTAACATGTATTCTATAATACGTAATGAGCTTTCAAACTATAGTCTAGTTAGGTTTTGGGAAATTTCCCTTATTTCTCTAAATATCTTGGCATTTCTGTTAGTATGGCACACTATTTTTAGTTTGAGACATGTCTATTTAGAGAAACTAAGTGTGTAATTTGCTTATGTTTATGCAGGATTGAATCACAGATGAAATTTCTTTTCTTTGAACCTTATCTTAACATCTTTACCTTTCTATTGGGTCAGGATTCACTAGAGGGAACAGAAACCACCCTAGAAATTTTAAGTAGAAAGATAATTATGTGCTTAGGAAATCAGTGAAAGGGCTGGAAGAAGCAGGGATTATGCTAGGCCTTTAAGTGTGACTCCCAAACACATGGAACCCACACCCATCAGGGGAGCTACCATCGCTGCCAAGTTGGAAGTTGGGGATGCAGTTGGCCAGTGAGAGTCTCAGTGCTGATGCCATGGTCTAGGGAATAGGAAGCTGAAATGGGGCCACGTTTGTGACTATTGCTGCTGCCACTGCCACTACAAAGGCCTCTCGGTACCCAGCTGCCACCTCTGCTGGAAGCTGGACACAGGAACGTTACTGTAGAAAAACCCTAGTTCTCTGTACACCTGCTTGCTAGCAGAAAACAGCCAGAATGAACATGAAATTAGCTTCTGCCTTTTGTTCATTCTTCAAATCCCGGGAGATGGCATCTAATTGATGGAACCTGAATCACATCCAGATCCTTAGCTGCTAGGGAATCTGGAAAACATAGTTTTTACTTCCCAGTCTCTGGAGCACAATGAGAGACTGTTCTCAAAGTGAGATCCTCAGAACAGTAGCATTAGCATCCCCCTTTGAACTTATGAAAAGTGCACATTTTTGGCCTACCCTTTACCTGCTGAATCACAGACTCTGGGGATGTGGTCCAGCAGGTTGTGTTTTAACAAGCCTTCCAGATATACTCATGCACACTGAAGTTTGAGAACCACTATAATAAGGCAAACTAGAGACAACTGGAAAAGGATGCTGCTTGCCGTTGAACCATATTCAAGAAATATGTCAAGAAACACATGTCATAACACACAGGTAGTCCATAAAAGGAAAAAGGAACATTAATTAGGAGTGCTGAAAATTTAAATCATAGTTCTGTTTATATTAGCTGATTGTATTACTAGAGTTGTAGGGCCTTAAATTCTTACTTGTAAAATGGGAGTCTACTGTGTTCAAGAAAAGTGATTTTTATGTTTTGTTTTTGCTTTCCATTACTTAATATCTTCATTAATACACCATTACCTGGCACATGCTGACTTTAAGAAGTTAGCTTCCAAAACCCCTAGCAGAAGAATCAACAAAATTTATTAGCTTTTTATTTTATTTTATTTTATTTATCTTGGGGAGAGTGGGAGAGAGAGAGGGTGAACGTGCGAGCGGGAGAAGGGGCAGAGGGAGAAGGAGAGAGAGAATCTCAAGTGGACTCCCTGCTGAGTGCAGAGCCTGACACGGGGCTCGATCTCATGACCCACGAGTTCATGGCCTGAGCCGAAATCAAGAGTCGGTCACTTAACAGATTGAACCACGCCCGGTGCCCCAGCTTATTAGCTTTTACATACTTTTTCTGGAAAAAAAAATTTATTACAAGGATATTTGGATTTAATGTTTCTTTTCAAGCCAAATCAATAAACTTTCTTGAAAAGTAGACAGTTCTGTTCATACTAAGAAGGCATAAATTTGTTTGATGTAATATATTGTTTTCGAAGAAAACAAACTTTCATTGCTAGAGACATATATATATATATGTGTGTATATATATATATATACACACATATATATATATTTAATTTCCAGAATGTGAAAATTAGAAAAAAAGTGAAAATCTCCTCATAACCTTACCACTTAGAGACAAAATGAAGTTAATCCCTCTCCCTCATCCTTTTCTTCTAATCCTCTCTTTCAGTAGGAACTACTACAAGACCAGAATTTTTGATGCTTATATAGGTAGATCCATTAAGATAATAATTGAACAGTTAATGTATTCATTCATTTGAAAAAAGTACTTATTTTTAGGAATTAATGTACTCTTCAATTACCAGTTCATTAGTGGATTTCTTTATGAACCAGTAGTTATTTGTGATGGCTGTATGATATTTTGATTATATGAATGTAACTAATTTATTTAACTATTCTCCTTCTCACTGCATATTTATATTTTTCCAGTTTTTTTTTTTAAAGACTTATTTATTTTATTTTTAGAGAGAGAGAGCCTGGGCAAGCGCGGGGAGGGGCAGAGGGAGAAGGGAAGCAGACTCCCTGCTGAGCTTGGAGCCCTCCATGGGGCTATGTCCCTTGACCCTGAGATCAAGACCTGAGCTGAAACCAAAAGTTGGACGCTTAACCCACTGAGCCACCCAGGCACCCCCAGATTTTTTATATTGAGAAGAACAATGCATTTAATATCTTATACATACATTCTTATGTATTGCTCTTTTTATTTTTTAGGCTAAATATTGAAAATATATTTACTGAACATCACATTAAGAAATATTAATAGGTTTTACTAAGTTATTCTCCAAAAAGATTGCTCCTATTTAAAGTGTCAATGATAGTGTACCTTTTGAAACTTTATTAAGTTATTAATATTTCACTTAAAATGAAATCTATATGGTGTTTAATTTTCATTTCCTTAATTAGATGTAAGGGTGAACAACTATTTAAAAGTCTACCAGTTATTATTTTAATTTTGTGAGTTATTTGTTCTTATCCATGACTTATTTTTTTTCTATGCACTATTTTTCTTTTTTTCTTTGTAAATGGGAGTTTTTTTGTATGTTTGGGACATTAACTACTTGTTAAATGTATTGCAAATATTTTCTGTCAGTGCAGTGATTTAAAATTTTTTTATTTTATTTTTTACCATAGGTTAGCTTTAAATTTCAGGAAGTTAAATTTGTTAAAATATTTAATGGCTTACGGGGGCACCTGGGTGGCTCAGTTGGTTAAGCGACTGCCTTCGGCTCAGGTCATGATCTCAGGGTCCTGGGATCGAGCCCCACATCGGGCTCCCTGCTCGTCGGGAAGCCTGTTTCTCTCTTTCCCACTCCCCCTGCTTGTGTTCCCTCTCTTGCTGTGTCTCTCTCTGTCAAATAAATAAATAAAATCTTTAAAAAAAAATATTTAATGGCTTTTGGGCATCATGCCTTGCTTAGGAACCTGTTCCCATCTCAGGACTAGTTTTTAAAACTACTTAATATTTAATTAATTGTAATTTTTTATACTTTGATAGCTTCATTTCATACATTATATCTTTGAACTGCCAGTATTTTGTAGTGTACATTTACTTGCATGAATGGATAGACAAGATCATTTATTAAGTAATTAATTTGAAATGACATCTTAGGATTTACTTAGCTCTCATATACTGCTGGTCCTGGTACCTAACTTTTCTAGTCTGTTCTACTTGTGTTTATTTCTGTCAAACTTACTGTTTTAATGACTGTAGTTCTTTTTAAATGTTAAATGATGACTTTGAACTGGCAGACTATTAGAACCAATCTCATTCCCCTTATCTTTCAACGATCTTTAAGAATTATGTGTGTATGGCAATTTCTAATGCATCTGAATTGTCATTTTTTAAAAAATTATTTGAATCACTGTTTTTGCAGGGTTCACTGTAAATATTAATTGACTTTAATCAGAAAAAGCAAAAAACTCTTATATAAATACTTATTTATAAATCCCTGGGAGTGCTCCTACTATAATGTTTTCAATTTAACAGAGGTTATATATAAAGGATATTTTCAGCAATGTATCTTCTCAAGGAAAACCAAAAAAATCAATAACATTTCAACTACCTGACTAAGAAAATGGAGTTGTCCTTGTTAAAATGTAAGCTGTTATTTAGTAGTGTTCAGTCTTATTAAGAGCAAGCCAATAATACTAACTTCTAACAAATGTATATTGAGCACCCATAGGATATGTGTACACTGCAAGAATTCTCTGGAGGACAAAGTAATTCTCTAAAGAATTCTCTGGCTTCCAAACTTTTCAATAAGATCATTACTTATTTCTGAAAAGCTCAGATCTGGTAAAACTATATTGCCATATATTTTTCAAGAGAGGAAATTGAAGGGGTGAGAGTGGGGAATTCGAGGACTGGAAGTTCTTTCTTGAGACATAGTCTTCTGCCTCACTGAAATATGGGTTCCTCTTGGATCTGATCCAAACTGAAATTTATTAAATAACTAACATTTCATAACTTCCAATTCTGTGGCCATCCTCAATGAGTCAGTGCTATGGGTTAGCAATTAATCTATTAGGTTGCAATCACCTTTTCAACTGATTTATATTAGAGGCTCCTAGTTTTCTAGGATTTACATGTTCAGTGTTGCTGACTTTTGCATGATTATTTGTGGTTAATTATTTCTTCCTAGTATTTTATGTATATAATTAGTTAGATTGACAGTGTCATAATTAGAATGATGATATCAAGGAAATATTAATATTGCCTGCTTTTGAAAAAGCCAGAATATGAGATAAATTATTTCATTTAAAAATAAATGGGTAAATATAACTATCTCATTTTTAAGGAAGATAGTGTAGTTTTTGTGTGACATTGTGCCATAAAATAAAATCTTTAACTTTGTATCTGGAAAAAGATCTAAATAATTTTTAAATCATCAGATAAAAACTATTTTTGCTATTTGTTAATCAAAATGCCTGATTTTATAAACACTATTAGATGAACAAGTTAATTCCAACCATGATTTATGCAATATACATGAAATTTCTTTGTCTAAATATGCTGGTATGAATCACAGTATTTTTTAACTTCTATTTTTATTCAACTGATGTTTTCAGTTATATAATCACACTGTCTTGCCCATTGTTTGTGTGTCTTCCTCTATACTTTTTACAAAGATACAACCTCATTAAAATGCTATTTTACAAAATCAGATATAAATACAGCTCAGATCATGTCTCCTAAAACATAAGTACATACAGTGAAATCTTGATATAAGACAGCTTAAACAAATTGTGTTTTTACTGTTCTTTGACAGCATTATAAAGAATTTCTGTGAATATCCATGTATAATCCAAAGGTGGGGAGACAGGGTAGATGAATATTTTGTAAAAAACAGAAGTTTCTTAAGAATCATTCCTTTCAAAAAAAAAAAAGAATCATTCCTTTCTTTGGTAAGCAGCTTCAGTAACCCTGGGTGAGATCAGGACCTGGGGTAGGTGGTAGTTTAAGGTCCGGTGCATTGAATTGTGTTTATTGAGCATGTACTGTCTGCCCATCTCGGCATACTGTTGTTGTACTTGGGGAAATTTTGAACAGAGATTAAGAGAATACCTTCTCCTCTTCCTACCAAAATCAGTGATTTTTGTTCACTTTGCAGTGATTCAGAATTCAAAGAGAGAAATTAAAACAGTGTTTTTCAAGCTTTAATATGCATAGTAATCACCTGGGTATCTTGCTACAATGAACATTTTGATGCAATAGGTGTGGGGCAGGCCTGAGATTCTGTATTCATCTATGTTCTTTTCTACTCAAAATAATGGGTAATAATCCTATCCTATATTGCCTTCAGTGGTGTCTCAGCCCTCTACTGGTGAAGTTACTATCTTGTATAAAAAGTAATTCCAGAGGACACTACCCCTCTTCACCCAGCTGTTTTAGTAAGTGCGGTTAGAGATCAAAGTTTTAGAAATGACTTTGTCCCTGCTTCCAAAGGGCAAGATGAACTGATTCTGTCTTTATAACTAAGGTGATGGAAGTGTAACGGAAATCCAACATTTCTCTTCTCCTTCGGGAAACTAGTGGGTTGGCTTCCTCTATTTCCTAATGGACGTATTACAAATTAGAAGTCATGCATAATTTTTCAGGACACAGAAAAAGATAGAAGAATTTTTTAGAACATGTCATACCTTCACTTCTTGTGTTGAAACTTGAAGTAAATGTTTTTGGAATTAAGCATTGAAGGCCTTGTGCTATTACACTGTAGGAATTTTAGTGGGAGTTTACCTCACAGATGAAGGAAGAGTGACCATGTGGCAAATGGCCACTGAATCACCTTTGTCTACAAGTGCAGAATTTTCAAAGGTCTCCAGTATATATGGGAGATGCAAAAACAAACAAAACAGAAGTAATCACTTCTATATGATATATTTACAATCTAGCTACTTTTTTAAATCTTAGCTATAAGATAACCTATTTTTTATATAAACTATTAGAGTCTGGGTTGAAGGACAGAGCATACCATCCATTTATGCACAGAAAATTTGTCTAATGATTTCCAAAATGAGAATTTAAATTGATCTTATTTTAGTTCTTGTTTTGTGATTTGCTTGAAAATTGTCATTTTGTCAAATCTAACAAAGGCTGAGATTTCCCAATCATTTGGTGAAAAAAGAAGTGACATTTCCTGAATAGTATATTTATTACCCATGGTCTTTTTTCTCATTGATCCTGAGCTTTCTCTATTAATCACATAAATAAACTTCTTTCCAATGTCTCCTTTTTTGTGTCCTCATATTTAGCAATGGATTACCTTTGAATTTATCTTAGTCATAATAATTATCCTCCTTTATATAGTAACCATCAGTCTTGTTCCCCTCCTTCTCACAATTATCCTGATTTGACCCCTCTCCTTTGTATCTCTCCTTTACTTCCAATTTTATTATTTTTACCAATCAAATCCCAGGTCCTTAGTTTTTTCTCAGATATTCAGATTTTTTCCAGAAGTAACACAGCATTTTGCTTCATATGTATTTCTACCTGTAACTTTATTATATCTCTTTCCTTCTTAAATTATTGTGGAGATTTCCTTTCATTCCTCTCATATCTCATTCTAGCATAAAATGATTGTCGTGACTATTATCTTCTGATTTTTTAGTAAATTGATTCCTTGAGAAATAGGACACCCAGAGCTTTATCAGATTCATCTCAGATGCCATAAAGGAATATTCATTTTTTAACTAGAGATTTTCTTTTCTACAGGTAGCATGAAAATCTATAAAAATGGGGTCAGTTAAAAAAAAAAAAACAACACTACCACAAATGAATGAACTTGCACCAACTTCTCTCATCCAGATGAATGGAATTCTCCTCTTTGGTAAAGTCTCAATATGCTATTCCTATCACTGATAGGTTATAAAACTGACCTCCTTTATGTAAGAAAGATTCTAGATTTTTCAGTCCTTTCATATGTGAAATTGCCTTGAGAATCAGCATTTATGTGTAATGTATAATTCATACCTCATTTTCTTCGTAACATAGTTTTGAGTCCATTTTTAATAAAAGATACATCTAAATAAGATAATTAAAGTCTATATTTAAAATTCAGTGAAGAAACAAGTATAGAAAATATAGAGGAATTAAATCAAACTAATATTCCATTTATTTAATCATCAAACATTGTCTAATAATACCCATTGTCTGGTAGGTATTCATTAGGTACTGGATCAGAAAATAAAAGTAAAGGATATGTTATAGATCCCAATTTTCAGAAGATCAAAATCTAGGAAAAAGAGACAAAATTAATTAAATTCCAATATGTTGAATGCTGTGTCAGATACATATGAATATTGCAATGCATGGGGTCAGAGGATTTGACTTATGCTTCATTTAAAAAGTCAACCTATCTTGATTCTCCTATGGGACAATGGCTGTCTTGGCTATATGTAAAGATGAGGCCCACTAGATACTTTAATGATAAAAGGAAAAATACTTTCACTGCATCTTATGAAAAAATATCCTTAGTTATTTGTTTTGAGCCTTTTTATTTCAGTATATGAATACATATGTGCCAGGAGTTTCGATTAAATGAAGGAAAAGCCAGGTTCAGGCTTCTAATGCTCTTTTTTTTTTTTTTTTTTTTTTAAAGATTTTATTTATTTATTTGAGAGAGCGAGAGTGAGAGAGAGCAAGCACATGAGAGGGGGTAGGGTCAGAGGGAGAAGCAGACTCCCCGCCGAGCAGGGAGCCCGATGTGGGACTCGATCCCGGGACTCCAGGATCATGACCTGAGCCGAAGGCAGTCGCTTAACCAACTGAGCCACCCAGGCGCCCTTCTAATGCTCTTAAAGACTGATGAAAATTGCTTTGAGTCATAGTCAGAAATAGTTTGTCACCACTGTACCTCCTAAGGAAGTTAGTTGTTTTTGGAATTTTATCAGATTTGAAGGAAGCTTATGATAACCTTTATTCTGCTATAGGATTAACCTGTGAGTAGACTGTTGCTCTGTAAAGTAAGGTCTGGATTAACTTTAAGAACACAACAGCAATAATGTTAGAGACAGAATTGCCAAATTGTTTCTATTTGAGAAAAGTAAGGGTTGAAGGATGTGATTATGGAACATCAGGAGACACTGAATCGGATGGATTGTATACTCATCTGTGGATGCCACCTCTCTTGAATTCTAGGAGTGGTCCGTAGTACTACTAGAGTTTTCTTTCTATCCAAGAACAAGACTCATATGCATAGAATTGGTTAATTCAACTCCTCATTATTGCCCCTGGCATTTTTTTGCAAAAACGACCTAGCTTGTTTTGATCTTTGCCTTTATTTTTTCCATTCTAATTCATACTTCCAAATGATGCCATTATGGTCTCTAAGGCCTCTCTACATATTAGCACCCTGTTTGCCTTCTGAAAGCCCAAACCCTCTAGCCAGTCCTTGATGACTCTTTATGTTCTGAAATTACCTTACCTTTACAAATTTCACTCCAAGTACCCCTCATCACCCGCTGGATATTCTGTCCCAAAGGTAGCTATTTACCATTTGCCATTGACACCTAGCATGTCCACATTTTCACATTTATGTTTTTGTTCACATGATTCCCTCTGTACCTCTTTATATGTATATCCAAATTGTACATCCCTTTCAAACTTTGGCCCAAATTTCGGCCTCTGTGCAGACTTCTGGTATTTCAAGTTGGAAACAAACTTTCTATTCTTTAATAATTAATAGGTAAGAATAGAACTGCACCTGTATCTCTTTACATACACCCACTGCTTTCTTTGTAACATGAAAATTGTGTATCTAAGTCCTGTTCCCTTTAAGATTCTTAGGAAAAGATCTGTGTCTTGTTCATTATTGAAATGGTAATAATAATAGTTAACATTTATTAAGGGCTCACTCTGTGTTATTTTAATATGTTTGATACAACTGGGCAGTAAAGATTACTGAATAAAAAGAGAGTCTACTTAAAAATACAACTAAAAGATGACTAAATTAACTGCTCCATTCAATATGAGACTTACATTATCAAACTTGGTGCTTATAACAGACCTATAAGACAAATATTACTATCCCATTTTAAATGGGAGGAACCCAATGCTCACAGAGTTCAGAAACTTCCCCAGCATCACATATATCTGACTTTAGATCCAAACCCTCGACCATTTTTCTGTATTGCTGCTTGTGCATTCCCACCTGCATTTTTGTTCCCTTTTGCCCCTTGGGTTACATATGCACTGCCTGCCCCCCCCCCCCCCCCGCCCCAGCCCAGGGAAGTGCTCATAAAGATCTCTTGGATAAAAAAAATGAGTGACTCAAATAAGAAAGATACATATTTAAGGGTTATATGTTTATTTATATCCAGGCTGCAAGATGGAAAAATTTATTCTTTGTACATGGAAGATAATTGATATAAAAATTTCTCTGTGACATGTAAACTGTTAAGATTTACACCAGAGTTCTGATTTTTCCTTTTTTTACATAAAATAGAATTATAGTCTTTCAAAATAAATTTACTTCTTTGAAGTTTTTAAGAGCCTCAGGAAAAAAGAATGTGGGGACTTCATTCCTCAGGAGAAAGATACTAGACAGATGTAAATTTTTGTAAAAGATCTTTCATTTAATGTCTGATCTAAGCCTTGGCCTATTTGCCCTCAGATCACTTTCTTCTTTCTTCCTCTGTTCTAAATCATGGTGCTGATCTCTGTAGACTATGTTTCCCAGGCTCTCCTGTCACTGGGTTCTAGCTGTGTTTGGACAATGGGAGATATTTGAAGAAAAGAGAAAAGGAGGAGCTAGGGTATTTCTTGCCCTCTCTATCTGTCTGAAGTGGCATTGTCTGTACTAGCTGCATCTCCTCTTTGGCTCTAGTTTCTTCAGACAGGCACATTAAGGTTTCAGCTTCTACCAGGTGACCCTGGTCCCTGGGCTCTGGTAACACCATCCATCCTTTGCACCTCTAATTTAGAGATGGACCATCTTCCAGTAATTGCTAATCTCTGGGTTGCTTTTTACTATCCTGGTTGGCTTCTTAGGAATTCTATCACCCGTGTACCAATCCTAGTATGAAATCCCTTCTTTTTATTTTATTTTATTTTATTTTTTTAAAGATTTATTTATTTATTTGACAGAGAGAGACACAGTGAGAGAGGGAACACAAGCAGGGGGAGTGGGAGAATGAGAAGCAGGCTTCCTGCGGAGCAGTGAGCCCCATACAGGGCTTGATCCCAGGACCCTGGGTCCATGACCTGAGCCAAAGGCAGACGCTTAATGACTGAGCCACCCAGGCGCCCCATCCCTTCTGTTTTAAATACTAATAGTGGGTCTTCTTTTTCTGATTGGATCCTGATTGATAAAATGTCCTATGAAATAATTGGTAATATTATTAAAGTTGACAAAATTTTAGATTTAATGCGGGGAAAATTTTAAAAATAATTTATGTATGTTCTCTTTCATATATGAAGATAAACTATATAAATATAGGGCATGTTGTTTTCTTTATTTTTTTGGAAGAGAAATATTAAGTTAGATTTATTCTCACACTGCTACTTTGACACCAACGGTATATGATGATCCTGGCATAGCTGACCACTGTCAGTGATATAGTCTAGGATGAATGGAATGGAGTTATCTCTACTATATGGGAATCAAAGGTATTGCTTGAAGCCTACCAACAATGTATTTGAATCAACTGAACTAGTTAACTAAAAACATCCAGTAATACACACTAGTAACATAGCACTGACAATGAATGATTTAGGTCAACAGTAATTACGTATTTTTAATTACACTTTAAAATCTTATTCAGCAAGCAAAACTACCCATCATTGTACTGATTATGACATGTAGCATATTAGCTAACCTTTATTTTGCTTCCTGTTGTCTTAACTGAACAAGACCTTCATCAAACAGACAAACCAGAAGGAACTCAACTGTCATTTTATTTCCTCTACAATGTATGCATTAGATGTTGGGAAATGTTTATATGCATATGTTCTTTTTTTTTTTTTTTTTTATAGGATCATGACCTAATGAAGGCAGATGCTTAACAACTGAGCCACCCAGGCGCCCCCAGGGAACTGAATTTAAAATACAAGGATCCTGGGTGGCTCAGTCGATTGAGCATCTGCCTTCAGCTCAGGTCATATATGCATATGTTCTTAAATGTGCCGCTATGACAGAAACAATGAAAGGTCATAACTTTGGTTGAAAGAGGGGATATCTGAGATCATTTCTTTCATATTTATACTTTAATTTTGAACAAGGGTGCAGAACACTGTAAGGTGCCAAAGATCTATATTTTTATATTATGTAAAATGGTTTTAATACAGTTTGGTGGGGAATATTCACTAACAGATAGAAAAGACATCCATTAAGAAATACTAATTATATGATTATTAAATTAGGAGTCATTACCCAAATTCAAATTTTCAGAGAAAGTGGTGGAAAGAGCATTAGATTATAGTATTGGAAGACCTGGATTTGAGTCTTCATTCTGCTGCCTGACTAGCTGTGTGACTTTGGGCAAGTCCTTTTGTATATCTGAGTTCAGGTTTCCATCAGTAAAATTGGAATCATACCAGTGCTACCAGGCCAATAGTAGTTTATTCTGATAAACACATTCAGTGTCTCTAAGCAGATCCAAAGATTTGCTGAGTTTTCATGAGATGGAATGTGGGTTATTTTATCTTATTTTCTTTGTCATATGTCTAAAAGTAGATGTGTTTGAGGCTTATGGCATTCTCTCATTTTTTTTTTTTAATATTCTGAGGATTACTCTTCCTGAGAATGAATGGAATCCATGAACATTTCTGCTTTCATTACCTTGTTCTATTTAGACTTTTTTTTTTTTTTTTTTTTATAGTCATGAAGGTGACTTTGCAAGAAGAGCATACTGCATTTCACATTTGGGAGATAATCTACTGTAATGAAAAAATTATCAAAACCAGAAAAACGGTGTTCGTTTTTTTCCTGAATCTGAGAAGTGTTAAATGAGAAGATTTCTCTTTTGATTACTTTCTTCTTGTTTCTGTTCTTTAGCAAACATAATGATGTTAAGGAGTTATACCAAAATAGCCCATTTTTGTAATTTCTTAAGTACATTATTTTGGAAGCATCAGAGCTGAATTCAAACTTCTTTTAATGACATATATATTTAACTTCACAACTAATTCTAAAATGTTTCTTCTTCTAAACAGTATATTATAGGGGCGCCTGCGTGGCTCAGTCGTTAAGTGTCTGCCTTTGGCTCAGGTCATGATCCCAGGGTCCTGGGATGGAGCCCCGCATCAGACTACCTGCTCAGTGGGAAGCCTGCTTCTCCCTCTGCCACTCCCCCTGCTTGTGTTCCCTCTCTCGCTGTGTCTCTCTCTGTCAAATAAATAAATAAAATCTTAAAAAAAAAAAAACTTCTTTAAAAAAATAAATAAACAGTGTATTATAAATCTGAAAATATGACTTATAGTTTTTTCAGGTACACTTTTAATAAAAATGCTATATTTACTGCCTGATTGTGGAGTATAGTTGAATATATTCATAAATTTTCACAAGCACTCTTTAAAAAGGATTTTTTTTTGTAACATTGATAATTTCATTAGTATTGCTTGCATATTGGGTTATATTTCTCTTAAAACAGGCACAGTTGGAATTATACTTATTTCTAAATAATAGTTATTTTTATAACAGCATTGCATGAACATTTTTAGAAAAGTCAAAAAACACTGAAACGTTTATAACCAAAACCATTTGAATCTGATTCAGTTATCCTTGGGGGGTGGAAATGGGTCCTTCTCAATGTGTGTGTGTGGGGGGGAGGTTAATATTCATATTTCTAAATAATATAGTAATGACCAATAATTCTAATATCTCCATTTTACACATTATTTGCTGTCCTTCAGTGTGGTATGTGAGGATTTTGTTTCTTTGTACTATAACCGTTTTGCCTCCATCCATAATACTTGAATTTTTAATTGAACTTTTTGTAATTTACTGGGCCTACATAAATATTGTTAATTGCTAAGCCAAACAATGTATTTTTATTAAATTTTCTTTCATAATTTTTTTTCTGGGCATTTGCCCCCTTTTTTTTCCATTCACTAATTTTTTGTGCACTCAGTTTTTATTTTTTGCACACAGTTCAGCAACTTCTTAAATGTAATTGTTTGTAGAGTTGAGTCCATCATCTAATCTGTCAAGTAGAGTAATTTATCAGATTCATTTTCCGAGAGGTCTTGCTCCTGGATTCCTCCTGCTTCCTGGGCTAGCTTACAGCAGTTATTCTCTCGGCCTGCTTTACAACTTTGCTTTTCTTTCCATGTCTGGGAATTCCTTTTACCTTTCTCTTCTATTGAGTCCCTAGTTTCCTAGATCCCATTATTTTTCTTTCTTGGTTTTATACTCTAGATTTGAGGGTAGGTACTCTCTAGAAGATTTCACTGAAAGGATGCCTGAGAGGTAAATATTTGAAGGCATTTCATCTCTAAAAACATTTTTATTTTGCCCTCACACTTGATTCACAGTTTATCTGCATAAATTTGGACTAAATCTCAGTTCCTGTCAGAGGTTTTTGTTTCTGAAATTCCAGATATGCCCTGTTGTCATTTCACCCTCAATGAGCCTTTTCAGTTTGGAAAAATTTTAGCACATTGTAATTTCTCATATAATTTTTTCAATCTTTCTTTGTTTTCTTTTTTTTTTACATTTTTTTTCTGTATTTTTTTTCAGAGACTCCTACTGGTCAGCAGTTACATCTCCTGTAATAATTCTCTAATTTTTGTATGTTTTTCTTTCTGATTTCTTTCCATTTCTTTACTTTTATTCTGTCTTTTTTATGAGCTATTTTCAAGATCTTGTATCCCTTTGTCTTCTAATCCTCTTTTGGATAGTAAAGATATTTTATCTGTGCTTTTAAAATGTATCATTTTGAATAGCATTCCAATTTTGTTGCATAGATGTAATATTTTATGTTTGGGGAAATTAATTTTAATTTTTGACTCATTTTACCTGATCAGTCACCCTATTATTTTAGATGCCTCACATTTCCCCATTTTTTTTTATTAATTTTGGTGTCTGTCCTTCATCTAGGGGCTTTCCTCAAATATTTGGCATCTTTG
Organism: Neomonachus schauinslandi; assembly: GCF_002201575.2. NCBI lineage: Eukaryota > Metazoa > Chordata > Mammalia > Carnivora > Phocidae > Neomonachus > Neomonachus schauinslandi. Next base: position 93,119,763 of record NC_058410.1, on the reverse strand, counting down.
GATGTCTGTGAATGGGACTCTAAGAAGCTGGTTGGAGATTGTGTATCTAGACAAGGCTGTGTCCTGGATACCATGGGAGTGATGTTGGCAAACTTGCCAGATTTTGGCCTTTGAGAAACTCTCAAGTGCCAGTATCTGTTCCTTTCTGGGATTTTTCAATTCCTTTAGAACTGTTCCTCCATTCTGCTATTTTAGGAGCAAGCTGGTCGTAGGGGTCTCAGCACTGGTGAAAATCACATTTTCAGCCCAGAGTCTGGCCGCTACCTGCACTGTGCTGATACCTCTGTGCTACCAAGGAGCCCGCTGCTAGATGGGGCCGAGCGGGGTGCTGGGAAGCCTGTGGGATCATTTCTGCTCTTTCAAGCCCTTCTGGTTCCCTCCTTTTGTGGTGTCTGACACTGCCATCAGGCTTGCCATTGGGGTTCCGAGCTGCCAATGCTTGTCTCTCACTGGTGCACTTCTTTCTTCAGGCACTTGATTTTCAACTTCCTTTGCAGTGCTATTGAAGTTGTGTCTTAGTTTTCCATCTTTTTCAAATTTTCTGATGTTTCCTGTTCTCTCATCCATGAGAGTTTACATGCCATAGAACTCGGGGAAAGAAAGAGGGATAAGTTTGCTGCATTTAATGGAAAGTCTATTTTTACGCTTATAATACTCCAGTCTTACATTTTAGAGCACAAAAAAGGGAGATAAAGAATCTCTCAAATGCATCAGTGTATTTTAAAATTGCATTTTTAGTTGTTCTCCTAGTTCAGAAATATTTTAAACAAGGCATATATGAACATTTTCATTTCAAAACGTAACCTGCTAGTTTATCTTCAGGTATTGAAAAAAGGCTATAAGTCCAAGCATAATAATGAATGTCTGTAACCAATGTCTGTAGCCATAGTTTATAATTTAAAAAAATATGGGGCGCCTGGGTGGCTCAGTTGGTTAAGCGACTACCTTCGGCTCAGGTCATGATCCTGGAATCCCGGGATCGAGTCCCGCGTCGGGCTCCCTGCTCAGCAGGGAGTCTGCCTCTCTCTCTGACCCTCCCCCCTCTCATGCTCTCTATCTCATTCTCTCTCATATAAATAAATAAAATCTTAAAAAAATATATGGATCAATAAGGCATGGGTTAAAAAAAAAAACTGTTTCTCAGCAAAGATTGTAGATTTCTTCTTTAAAGCATAAAATATCTCATGAACTTTAGTCTCCTGATGTCAAAATCAGTGCTAAATTGTGCCAAGTTAGTTCAGTGACAGCATTCAGTCTTAGATGATTTTATCTAACTCTCATTGAGAATTGGCCTCATGAGCCTCTTGATTTTGTTTCTCTCAGTCTTATCACTTAGTTTAGAAAGTACAAAGACTTCAGTCCAGTGTTGGAGTGTGAAAGAATGAGATAAAGATCAAATTACCTGTACAAGAAAGAGAAATGGATAACTTACCATGTTTTCACATTCCTAAGGTTTCTAGGTGAAATTTCCTACCATAAATGTCAGTTAAATAAATGTCTGAAACAACCTTTCTTTCTTTCTTTCTTTCTTTCTTTCTTTCTTTCTTTCTTTCTT